>NW_023416346.1:8184427-8249427 GCF_014108235.1 Myotis myotis | reverse complement strand
AGTGCATTTTATAGAAAGCCATAGTAATTATACTTCTGTGCCTGGCATAGAGTGGGTGTCCTAGGTTTATACATACATAGATATTTATTGAATATTGATATGTCAGATTCTGTTCTGAGCACTCGGGGTTCAGAATGAATTGGTGAGGGTCCTTATTTCCAAAATATGTACAGAGAACAACAAAGAAATACAATTTTTTCTCTGATTTTGAGGCCAGAAGCGATGTCAGTTCCTCATGCGCATCACACTCTCTCTAACTCAAGACCTCATTATATCATCCCAGCTCTCTGGAAAATTCTAGTTCCACTTTCCACCAGACCAGCTCCTCCTTATTTGCTGTGTCTCCTATAGCAAGTCCCTTTCTTTGAAAGGCGTTATCTTGCTCCATCTCCACACGTATTATCAGGACATCTTGAATTCCACCGTTGCCCTGAGCACCCACCCTAAATTGTGGTAGTTCCTTGTTTTGCTGTATGTTTGTTTTCTCCAGCATGCTGTGAGCGCCACAAGGACTGAAACCGGGTACATGTCCCTGAGCCCGCCTCAGGACCGGGCATACCAATGGGAGGAAAGGCACTATGACAGCCAGAAGGCTCAGTTCATAGGATAAGGATAAAGGGCAGATAGAAAGAATGCATCCACATCCATTTCCTATGTCACAGTTGAAGCTGGTTGAGCAGAAGCCGCTAAAAACTGGAAATGTAATGGTAGAGGTTCTTTTCTGGGCATGCTACGTCGTGCAAGATCTTATTTAGTTCCTGGAACACTTATTGTAGAGGAAGCACCCCAACTACTAGGGTTCTTTCCCAGAGACTCTGAGGAAGAAGCCATCACCCATCCCCTTTGAAGTTCTCAGGTATTCAGGTAAAAGCGCCCAACGAGGTGACATTACCCACAATGTCCACCAGAGGGCGACAGGCTGCTGCTGGTACCACCTTCTCTAGCAGGCCAGGGTGAGGAAGCCCTTCAGTTCCTTATGTATATTTCTAAGCCCTCAGAGCACAGAACACCTAATAAACAACGAAGCCCCTCCTGCAGACGTGAAGACACAGAAGAAAGGATGGACGTGGCACCCATCCTGCCCCCAAGCCCCACCTCCTTACTCATGGCTGCAGGGCAGACTAGATTCCCAGGGATCCTGGAATGCTTTCCCTCCTGTGATGTGTGACTAACCCAGCACACAGAGCTCATGGCTTTTCCTGGAGTATAGCTGGTCTCTTTAGGTCCCTTTGCATCTCATCCTGGAGAGAGGACGCGATTAGGAGATGAGTATGATTAACGTAACCGTTTTAGAGATGAGGACCCTGGAACTGAGGCCCAGAGAAGTTTATGAGCAGATTCCAGAATGGGGGCCTCTTCTCTGTGCTGCCACATTGCAACTCTGCCCTTTCCCTGGCCACACTGTGTTGTAAGCCGATGTTTTTCTCTTTCATCCACCAGATGGGCGTGATAGGGTCTAGAGGTTGCATTTTGTTCACTGCTCTATCCTAGCACAGAGAACACTGCTGGGCACCCGGTAGGTAGGACATGGAGCAGAACTGGAGCGAGAGTAGGTGAGGTCTAGTGAGCTTCCAACTCAGGTGATTCCCGTGTTAGCAGCTTGGATGGAAGAAGACAGGAGCCTGTCTGGGAGGACAGAGGAGAAACGGTGGATGTTGTCTCATGAGTCTGCTGACTTTGGGCCTATTTCTCCTTCTACTCCTCACTGCACTGCACTGTCTCTCAATTTTCATGGCCAGAAAAGGGCACCTGAGACAATGTGCATAAAAGTGTCTCCTTCCCAGATCTGAGTACAGTCATAGCCATTGGTTCTGTTTCTCAAAGTCCGGATCTAATAAAGGCAATATTATTGCCCTGTCACTGGGGCTCAATCGCTGTACTGGGAGATTGCACGCGCAACCTCACTGAGTCCTCGCAGGGAAGCGGAGTGTGGCTTTCGACAGGTGTTACAAGCCAGACAGCAGTAGGTGGGAAGAGTTGGGATTTCAGGCCAGTCCCAAATGCCAAGTGCTTGTGCATCCCTTCAAGGAAGAGGCGCCAAATGTATGGCAGGCACACAGGCCACTGTCAGTGTCCATGCTGACTTTAGTGGTGCATGGATAAACATTTCATGTACAGGTTTTAAGTGCGTGGCATTGTTTTGTGTGCAGTAAAAAGTCAGCTAACACATAAAGCAATGCTGAGCCCTTTTTGGAGTCGGGGGCAAAACAGGGGCATCGCCCTACCTGTGCCAAACCCTCTAAAGCATCGGTTCTCAACCTGTGGGTCGTGACTCCTTTAGGGGTCGAACGACTCTTTCACAGGGGTCGCAGAAGACCTTCGGTAAACACATATTTTCGATGGTCTTAGGAACCGAGAGGGCTCCCCTATCCGTCTCCAGGCGGGTCCGCCCACATGCAGTTACGCCCACAAAAGAGTACCCAGCGTATTAAATGGTTGCAGCATTAGGAAGGTGAAAGCCACCTGAAACTGTTCTGTGCGTTCCCTGGCATTCCTCACGGGCCGAAGCTGCTCATCACGTCTCCTTCTCTCCAAATGTCTGTCTGCAGACAGCAGGGAGCTCAGCCCCTTTCCCAGCAGCTTGTCCAGCTTCAGTTCCCAGCAGGTAGCAGATGGACTTTTAAACACATAGGGTGCACAATCACACCACAGCCAGATGGTTCTTATGAATAAACTGCAAGTGATTCGTGGGAACTGCATGATGAGTAATCTGAGTGAGCTAGAAGCCCACTGGAGAAAGTAGAGACACTACTTGCTCATGGGAATGTGTGCTGTTTTCTGACTAGAGGCAAGTGCGTAGAAAAGCACTGAAATGGGCAGCTTGGAGCAACGTGACAGGTTCAGCAGTCCAGAGACAGACCTCCTTCACACAGCAATTCTACAAGCACTGAGGGGGCCCCCCTGCCAGGGCCCTCATGCAGGTCCCTGCGCATTCTGGGGAGGGGAGACAGCGTTCCTCTGTGGACGTTCTGGAGGGCCTTGTGCTCCTCTGTGGCCACCATCGAGCTCTGCCACCAGCCTATGTAGTACCGCGCCTTGCCCAAGCTTTGCAACGCGAAGCCACGAACGCCGGCCCAGCGCAGGGCAGATGTGTGGAAACTCTGCGCACTGCACCTGCTGCGGAAGCCATGCAGCGCGGGTTCCGGGGCGGTGAACCCCGCGGATGCTCGAGTCAGTGGAGCTGCTGCTTCCTCGCGCACAGCCTGCAGCTGCGACCCAGGAGGCACAGATGGGCGGGGACCAATGAACCTCCCCTTCCCGCAGGGGCAGCCCCTGGTGTCGTGCCATTGGCCCAAGATGTCCGGCAGGAAGTTGGCGGCGCCCTTGAAGCGCAGGTCCCGCCGCTTCCATGGGGGACGTGGTTGGCGCGGGTGGCTTTAGGGTTGGTGGCGGACCTGCCTGGTGTTTTCTCATGATTAGATGATGGTGGGGGTTATGGGAGAAAAACCACGGGGTAAAATAACATTTTCATCTAATCGTATCCAGAGTATATAATATCCACATTGTTTTTGACTGTTTAAGCAGACCTTAATCACCTGGCTGAGATCCTGTTAGTCAGCTTTCTCCAATGCCACCTTCCTCATTTCCCCCGTTTCCACACTATACTCGGGAAGTATTTGGGATTCTTCTGTGTGAATGTTGCATGTATTTATATTATGAAGGTCTCACGGATTTTCCCTTTTAGCATTTAGGTTATAAGGCAATCTTTATTTATTTTTCATTGTTCCAGTTTTGGCCACTGGGAGCGTTTGCAGTTGGCTCCTAGGTCGGTTTGGTGTAATCTGCTATACAGGGTTTCTTCGGAACAATTCCATGCTTTCTGGCTCTTCTTGCACATTTCCATCTTGCATATGTCCCAGCCTCACCTTGCCTCTGTCCAGGCTCCTGGAATCAGCCAGTTCTCCAAGGAGCACAGCCTCCTTTTATTAGGAAATGGCAGCAGGAACCAATATCTGTGCACCTGGTGTCCTCATTGCTGCTTCGATAAAGTGGCTTCTGGGCCCTGTCAGCTGACAAACAAGAAAATATATATGTGTGTGTATTGACTCATGCATATGTTCATTTGTATAACACTTGTATATGTAAGCATCGATCTCTATATTACCCTAAATATAAATTCATACGGATGTCTCCAACTGTATGATTGCATGGATCATCCTTGCCTTTGCCCCTTTATTATCTCTAACCTCCCACTCCAGCACTGAGTGACTGACATGTCCAGTTCCACCACACATGCATAGTGCTGTCAGTTTTCTTAACCTCTACAGCCATGGATGAGAAGTTTGTCCACCAGAGGATGCTGCATATATGTGTAAGTTTCCTTTTCTCTTTGGCCTTACAGACTTCTTTCATTTCCAAAGGTGCTGAGGTCAGCACTGTTTCTCTCCCCCTACCCCCTTTAGTGCTGTTTTTCTATACATTTGCCTTATGGTTAGATTACTGTTTTACATTCTGCATTCCATCCCAATATCCCCTGGTATCCCTAGTAATATATTTACATTTAGCATGCATTAAGTGTCCATCTTTGTGCAATAAATTACTAAGGATTTTGATAAATGCATAGTCATGTAACCACCATTATTTTATCACAGGTAAGAATATTACTTGAAATATTGCCCTGAAATATTGCCAGTGCTTTACCTATTCAAGTTCCCACCCGCAATGCTTGCCAAGCACTGTGATCAGTTATTTACTATCTGTATTTTTGCATTTTCCACAATTTCTTATAATTGGAGCACACAGTATGTAACCTTTTGAGACTGGACTCTTTCACTTAGCAATATGAATTTAAGATTCATCCATGTCTGTCTGTGTCCTGAAAGATCATTTCTTGTTTTTGCCAAGTGACATTCCATTGTATGGATGCAATGATTCGTTTATTCATTCGCCTCTTGATACACATCTTGGCTGTTTCCCATTTTTTCCATCATGACTAAAGGTGCTATAAACATTGGTGTGCAGGATTTTATGTGGACTGACAGTGTTGAACTTCACCCAAGCCCTGTGGTCCTGGAAAACAGTGAATGTTAAGAGAGCTCCACTTTATGTTCTGGGAAGTGACTTACTGCAAGGAGCCTCCCTTCCCATAGGACTCAGATTAAGATTCATGGGCATCCCATTCCTCCCAGTTTAACTTAGGACAAAACCAGACATGGTCTCTCCAAATGCCCATTGCTCAACTCATAAACAATTAGCTGAACTACTTGTGCCCACTGAATAGCAGGAGCAAACTACTTGGCCATCAGACTCTGCTTAAGGCTCTGTCCTTCCCCTAGGTTTCTGTACCTTGACCCAGTCTCAGCCTGAGCCAGCAGACAAACCCTCCTGAGAGAGAGCTGGCGTACCAGTGAAACATTCTTTGATTCCTCTGTCTGTTCACACCACCCTTTCATTCCATTCCCACATTCTGCATTCTTAGTATCCTCTATCTATAGATATAAAATCCTAATATGCAAATAGACCAAACAGGGGAATAACAACTGAGCAACCAGTCACTATGATGGGCCCTGACCACCAGGGGGGTGTGTGCAGAGCATGGCAGGCATTGGCCATGGCAGGATGGTGGAGCAGGTGAGCAGTGGTGCCAGACCAAGGTGGGGCACTGGTCACTGTCATTGGGGTGAGCCTCTGGTGGTTACTGAAAATTCTTTGCTCCTGCATGCCACGGTCCCTCTGGGCACTCGCACCTGCTCTCGGCACTTGCACCTGCTGCCAGTGCTGGGCCCACTTGTACCCACTGCTCATACCAGAGCCGCCGCTCTCACCTGCTGCCAGGGCCTGGCACCTGATTGCTTGGCACCGTCAATGGGTACAAGCGGTGGCTGCTGGCCCCAATTGCCCCTCAGGGTTTCTCCACCTCCCCCTGCTCCTGAGGGGTGATCAGGGCAGCAGCCGCCGCTTGCATCCGCTGCTGGCGACAGCCCCAATCGCTCTGTGCTGTCAGCAGGTACAAGTGGGGCCAGCGCCCCACTTCTGCGCATGGGCCACGAAGTTTCAATCGCATTGTACGTGCGCACCCGCACGTGGTATTTTGTGGAAGAGCCACACTCAAGGGACCAAAGGGCCACATGTGGCTCGCGAGCCGCAGTTTGCCAACCACTGCCCTAGTCTATATATATAAAAGGCTAATGTGCTAAGTGTCCAACCTTCCGACTGGTCGCTATGACTCACACTGACCACTAGGGGGCAGACACTCAACACAGGAGCTTCCATGATGCGTACTAGCCATTTACAGAGAAACAACACTCAGCTTCCCCCAAGTGAGACACAGGCCCTGCCACCACCCCGGAATGACACCCCACCAAATCGCAGCCGACATTGCTGAGACCCTATGGCACAAAATGCAGCCCACAGCCCGGCCCAGCCCAGCCCGGAAATGGTCGCTATGGGTTCTGGGTAATGATGTCATGTAGGAATGCCTGGCTTCCTCTCCCTAGTGACCACTAGCCTCCTTGGAGTTTCTTCAGCCCAGGAACCTGACTTGCTTTATAGCCAGGTGCAAACATTTTACACTTTAACCAAATGTCTGTGAAGTGTTTTCCCGTGCCTCAACTCATTTGATCCTCACAGAAGTCCTGGAGTAGGTAGATAGGAGACTTGGTGGAATCCTATTTTCTTTTCATTAGCCAGAAAATGGGGATTTAGAAAGCTTAGAAACTTGACCCGACTGAAAAGAAGAAAGAAATGGTGGAACTTGAAAATGACTTCAGGTTTTTTTTACTGCCCAGAATATAGCCAAACGCTGCTGCAGTTACATATTTTACCCTTTGTTCTCCCTGCGTGATCTACAATAATAATCTGCTTCATGTTCATATTTACTGCTGTGCTGCTGACAATTACCTGAAAGAGAAGTTGGGGTGCTTCACTGGGCTGGAAAAAGTTTAGCTAAATCAGAAAGCAGGTCTAATTAAGCAAGTTTACTCTATTTATATAAAAGGCTAAGTAGACTCGCACATGCACAATACATATAAAGCTCTTGTTGGTGCCAGTTGCACATGTGTGTTTTCATCTGTCATTGTGGATTGTGAATTTGGTTGACACTTCTATTATAGAGAAAGGGCAACTAGCAATATTAAAATATTTCTTCTAATTAATTTCCTTTCAATGTGCACAAAACCATGCACTAGGCCACTAGTATGAAATAAAAAGCCTTTTGGCCAAATTTTGAAAGGCTTGCTGAACTTATGGTCAAAGCATTCTCCCTGTCGCAATAGTGCCCCCACCTTCCCTGCAATAATCCTTTGAATAAAGTTCCCCTTTGCTAATTCTGAATTTGTGTTTTATTTGACAGGACATCAGTTTTGATGTCATTTGGGCAGATGCTTAATAGCATCATTGCTGCATCAAATTACAGTAAAACTCTGTTTAACATTGGTAAGAACCTATCAAACTGTCTTCCAAAGTTGATGTCTGATTCAGAATTCCAACCGTAAGTGAGTGACGATTCCTGTTGCTCTGCATGCTCACAAGAGTTGGTGTTGTCAGTTTCTAAAATGTGTAGCACTGTCTCATCATTACTGTATTTTGCAGTTCCAGAAGGCCAAATGCTAATGAGCACCCTTTCATCTGCCCATCTGCCATCTGTACATCTTCATGGGTGAGATGTCTGCTCAGATTACTTGCCCATTTTTAAGTTAGATTGTTTATTAAGTGTTGATTTTTATCTATATTTCTCATATCTATGGATAAGTCCCTGTTTAGACAGGAGCTTTGCAAATATTTTCTTCCAGCCTTTAGCTTGTCTATCTTCCTTTTTTTTAAATGTTTTGAATCAATCAGCTTTATTGAGGTATAAAGTACATATAATAAAATTCACCTGCCGAAACCCGTTTGGCTCAGTGGATAGAGCGTCGTCTTGTGGACTGAAAGGTCCCAGGTTCGATTCCGGTCAAGGGCATGTACCTGGGTTGCGGGCACATCCCCAGTAGGGGATAATGCAGACTGACATTTTACTGGGTTTTAAGGGCTTTTAAGGGCTTCCTTAAAAGACTTTAGAGAGGCAGCTGATCGATGTTTCTCTTTCATCGATGTTTCTAACTCTCTAGCTCTCTCCCTTCCTCTCTGTAAAAAATCAATAAAATATATTTAAAAAAATTTAAAAAAATTCACCTATTTTAAGTAAATTATTTGATGAGTTTGACAATTATATACAGTATACAATCATCACCATAACCATAATGTAAAACATATCATCCTAAAAAGTTTCTTTATGCCCTTTTGCAGTCAATAAGACCCTCACCCCATTGTCTCACCCAACTCTCTGAATCTCTGTTGATTTGTCTTCATTTTTTTTCTTTTTCTTTAGATTGGATAATCTCAATCTATCTTTATATTTGTCAATTCTTTCTTCAACCAGTTCAAATATGCTGTTAAGCCTCTGTAGTGAGTTTTCACTTCAGTTATTGTACTTTTCAACTCCAAATTTCTATGTGGTTATTTTATATTATTTCTATCTCTTTATTTGATATTCTCTGGTGAGACATTGTCCTCATAATTTTCTTTTGTTCTTTACACATGATATACTTTATTTATTTGAACATATTTAAAACAAGTGCTTTAGAATTTTTGTCTACTAAGTCCAATGTCTTTGCTTTCTCAGACATAATTTCTACTGATTGGTTTTTTGTTTTTCTATGCTTTTCTTCTTCTTTACATATCTCATACTTTTTTTTAATCTAGCCATTCTAAATAACATAATATGGCAACTCTGGAATTGAGATTCCCTCCCCTCTCCAGGATTTGCTTTTGCTGCTATTTGTTGTAATTGTTGTTGTTAGTTTGTTTAGTGATGTTTCTAACCTTGTTCTGTGAAATCTGTATTCTTTCTTTAGTGTGACCGCTGAGGTCACTGCTTAGTTAGCTTAGTGGTCAGCTATTAGTTAGAAATTGCCTTAAAACACAACCAGTATTACTTCCAGTCTTTGCAAAGGGGCTCTGTATGAATGTTGGAGCATGTCTTGAACACTCAGTCAGGCAGTTGACATCTCTACCTTATCCTCATTTCCTGTTTGCACAGAGTCTTGTGTTCAGCCAGAGGTCAGAGCTAGGGCTTTCTCAGGTTTCTCCTATGCCTGTACATAGTCCCATCTACGCACATTTCCTTTTAGATTCTCAGAAATGTGTCCAAGCTTTAAAAAACCCCAATAGATACCTAATTCTCAACTTTTCCTTGTAAGATTTGTTATTAGTTTATTGTTTGTCTCAACTGTTATCCATCACTTCAGACAGCCATGAAATTAAGCAATTGCCTGTAACTGTTTTTGACAAATGCCTCCAGGGAGGTACTAGGTGAGCTGTGACTCAGGTCAAATAAATACAGCTTTGCAAGTGAGATCTTCAGTGACAATTCTTTGGGAATGAGGCTTTGAAGTATCTCCACCCACATCCTCCCTCCTCCAATGGCTGGTGGCAGGTTACTGGTTTTCACCATAATTTGGGGCTGTTAGTTGTTTGTTTGGGGTGTGTGTGTGTGTGTGTGTGTGTGTGTGTTTTAATATTTTTTATTGATTTTTTCACAGAGAGGAAGGGAGAGGGATAGAGAGAAACATTGATGAGAGAGAAACATCGATTTAGCTGCCTCCTGCACATTCCCTACTGGGGATGTGCCCGTAACCAAGGTACATGGCCTTGATCAGAATCCAACCTGGGACCCTTCAGTCCTCAGGCTGAAGCTCTATCCACTGAGCCAAACCGGTTAGGGCAGGGGCTGTTTGTTTTTAAGGCTACTTGACCAGGAGAGTGGGGATGGGACTAGGACAAGTTAAAATGCCACAAAATATGTTCTTACTGAGATTCTTTAGCTTGCCTTTCTTACAGTCTCTTTTCCAGAGCACATGGGTTCTTCTGGGCTTCCTTCTAGAAGCTCATCAGCAAACACAAACTCATGTTAATTTTCTCCTCTGTTTTCTTCCACATGTGTTATATTTTCAATTTTACATATAGGACTTTGGTTCATTTTGAGGTAATTTTTTTAAAGTGTAAAGACTGGGCCGAAACCGGTTTGGCTCAGTGGATGGAGCCTCTGCCTGCGGACTGAAAGGTCCTGGGTTCGATTCCGGTCAAGGGCATGTACCTTGGTTGCGGGCACATCACCAGTGGGAGATGTGCAGGAGGCAGCTGATCGATGTTTCTCTCTCATCGATGTTTCTGGCTCTCTATCTCTCTCCCTTCCTCTCTGTGAAAAATCAATAAAATATATTAAAAAAAAAAAGACTGGGTCTAGGTTACATTTTTTGACATTGACTCAGAGTTGTTACAGCACTGATTCATTTTTTCCCCATCAAATTGTGCTTCTGCCAAACTCAGGTGAGTCATACTTGTGGGGGTCTATACTGAACTCTGTGTCTATTCTTTGCCAACACCATACTTTCGTGATTGCTAAAGCTCTCTAATCAGTCTTGAAATCAGATATGAGTCATGCAATTATGTTCTTTTTCAGAATGGTTTTCTCTATTCTAGAGCCTTTGGTTTTCAATATAAATTTTAGATTCAGTATGTCCATAGCTACAAAGAGTTTGTGGCAATTTTTATTGTTATTCTGTTGTTTCTATAGATAATCCTGGGAAGAATTGAAATCTTAACAATTATGTATAGATTGTATATGAAATATCTCTCCTTTCAGTTAAGAGTTCTGATACCTTTGATCACTCTTTGTGGTTTTACACAAAGACATCCTGTATATTATTTTATATTATATTTATACCTAAGTACTTTGTATGTGGGGGTGTAGCTATTGTAAAAGGGTAGTCTATTAAAATACTAAGTTCTAATTCTTCACTTCCTGACTTTGTATCATTTGGTCTCGCTAAACTTCCTTATCAATTCCACAATTTTCTCTAGATTCTTTGGAGTTTCCTACAAGACAATCGTGTTCTCAGAAAGTAAACTAAAATTTTTAAACATTTCCCGTCTGCACGCCTTTTCTTTCTTTCTTTCTTTTTTTTAATTGGAAGCCAGGTTTCCATTACATGTTGAATAGGAGTGATGACAGCAGACATGTCTTGGGGTTTGGTGGATAGTGTCTGATTCTCACTTTCAAGTATTATGTTACCTATAGGTTTTTCATAGACCTTTTTTAAAAATGTATTTTTTAATTGACTTTAGAGAGGCAGGGAAAGGGAGAGAGAGAAACATCAATGATGAGAGAGAATCATTGTCCTGCACACCTCACACAGGGAATCGAGCTGTCACAACCTGGGCATGTATGTGCCCTGACCAGGAATCAAACCATGAACTCCTGGTTCATAGGTCAATGCTCAACCACTGAGCAACACCAGCCAGGCCATAGACCTTTTCCTTTTCTTTTTTAAATCAAGTTGAGGAAGTTCTCCTCTACTGCTAGTTTACTGGGAGTTTTTAATATGAATGCTGTTGCATTATGTCCCGTGCTTTTTCTGCATCAATTGGTATGATTATGGTTTTTGTTCTTACCCTCTTGATTTTGGGCCTGTTTGCAATTTTGTTGTTGAAAGCCAGATGTATTCTTTGGGTACCAGGACCTGATTAAATAGGCATTCAGTGGGAATATTTATGTTAATTAACTAGCAGCTGGGCTGTTTTATGTTTGTTGTAGGAGAAGTGCCAGAGGATTCCAGTTCCTCTAGTGTCCTTATTTTTTTAAATATATATTTTTATTGACTTTTTACAGAGAGGAAGGGAGAGGGATACAGAGTTAGAGACATCGATGAGAGAGAAACATCAATCAGCTGCCTCCTGCACGCCCCCTACTGGGGATCGAACCTGCAACCAAGGTACATGCCCTCGACCGGAATCGAACCTGGGACCTTTCAGTCCACGGCCTGATGCTCTATCCACTGAGCCAAACCAGTCGGAGCTAGTGTCCTTATTTTGGTCCTCCCCCTTGAATTCGGACTCCCCAAAGCATTCCTACTCAGAGAATCTTTGTGTTTTTGCAGTGAATTCAGTTATGGCTCACTATTATTTCTCTGGAACCCCTTTGATGTGGTGGTAAAGTGTGGGGGAGGGAGAAAATTCTGTAGCTTCAGGATTAAATCTCAGTCTCTTAGTGGGACTGTGT
The DNA here is from genome assembly GCF_014108235.1 of Myotis myotis. Lineage (NCBI taxonomy): Eukaryota > Metazoa > Chordata > Mammalia > Chiroptera > Vespertilionidae > Myotis > Myotis myotis. The sequence goes on along the minus strand of NW_023416346.1, from coordinate 8,237,390 downwards.
CTCTGGGCAGCCAACTTCACAAGTGTTTCTCCAGTGGCATTACTTTCTCTCCATGTCCTTGTGGGGGCTAAAAGCAATTCATACTTTTCCTTCCAAATTCTAAGTTTATCTAGCTGGGCTAATAATCAAATTAATAAACAGATTAACAGGAGACAATTAAATTTTAATACATGTGTATGGGGAATTCACATATGCATAAGAGCTCCAAAGACAGTTAGGGAACATTGAGTATATATCACATTTTGAACAAAGGAGGACAGGGAATGGACTGGGTGTTAGATTTCAGAAGTGAGAATGAACAATAACAATGAACAATCTGAAAACACCTGGAAGATGCTGGCTAGGCCACTCAGAAACAAGGAGACACAGGGGCTATATCTAGCTAACAGGCCCCTGCCTGAAGCCCTCCTATTTACCATAGTTAATTCAAATGAGGCTAAGGCAGCATCCCAAGATTCACTTCCTGGAGTAGGCTTTCCATCTGCATCTCTTAGGAAAGGGGAGGGTCAAAGGCTCTGAGTCCTTTGTTTCTTAATAAACTGCATAGAATCAGTATTTGAAAAGCCTGCTTCAGGGTGGCAAAACTTTGTTCCCCTGTCCTTCACCCTCCATCCTTTGTCATGGAAAAGGCTCTGGGGTATTTTGAGCAGGATTCCTCTTCTCTTTGCTATCCAAAAACCCCTACAAAAACAAAAACAAGCAAAAAAAACAAGGGCATCTTTTTCACAAATTCATCAGGAAAATCTCTTTTCTCAAGTGAAAGCCCTAAAAGATGTGGATGCCCCTAAGACTGCAGCCAGTTGGAGGTGGTAGGGTAAGAGATTCTCACTCTCTGCTAGTCCACACTCAGCCTCAAGCAATTCATCTCATTTACCATTTCAAGGTTCTTTTCTGCTCCTGGCTACAGAGAAATCTGATCCAGGAAAGCAGATGGCAGTTTGGACACTAGGGATCCAGCACTCTCTCAAGGTTTTACTGGGTGGTTTGCCTTGCCACCTGTTCATGTAAAAAAACATTCAAACCTGTAAAGTTTTGTGAGTTTATTTGAGCCAAGCGGTTGAAAATTGCCGGGAAGCAGAATCTCAAGGTATTGGTATAATGCTCCCAGAGAATGGCAGTTTCTTCACTTTGATTTATACATCACAATCAAGGGAAGAGACATAAATGGGTGACAGGAAATCCATTGGTGATAGATTAGGGAGGTGGGAGAAAGCAAAGCAGAAACCTCTGGGATTGGATAAAAAGTGAAATGATGGACACATGCTTCTTTTACATAGGTGGGTACAGGATAGTCAAATGTCCACAATTAACACAATAACAATAACAATGAGGGAATTTGTGGTTTTCCCCCTGGTGCCATTTGTTGTACCCTGCGGGGTCCAGAAAAGGGAAGCTACAAGTTACCCAAACATTTCACATGTTTTCTTAGATGCAAAAAGACAATAGGCTCAGTAAAGACCAAAGTTGATCTTTGTCAGGGAAGATACTGGCCCAGGACATGCTTTTAGTTAGTTTTAATTTCAGACCATCCTTTGTGGTTACCGTATGTCTTTGAGTTTGCAAAACCACCACGCAGGACTTCCGAGCTAGTCAGGTTAGCACATGGCCTTTTAATGATCTACACACCTATGTTCTCTGATGACTCGAATCAATAGATTGATTGGGTTTTTCCAGGGGAAAAACATGTGTTAAGTGTTCAGAAAAGAGGGCTCAGAAATAAAAACATAATAATTGGAAGAGTATGGCGTTCTATATATTATACTTTGAAACTGCTATTAATCAATATGTAATTTCTTGATACTTGAGATTTTATCAAATGATGGGTGCCGGGTGTCTTTCTACATCTACCTAATGGCTTCATAGAATTTAGAAATGTGGATCTTTCATCACTTATTTAACCCACCTCTCTGATGGATGTTTTGCACCTTTTCACTTCTAATAGCAATAATATTTCAAAGAAGTACAAACAAATGTCCTCAGTGCTGTGTCACTTTGGATAAAAGTGCCTGGAGCTCTTTCCATCTGTTTGTGTCTGGCTGTACACATGTTTCATTAGATGTGCATATAAGATGCATTGAACTTTTAACCTGACTGCCCTCTTCAACCCATTAGAATCCAATCAAGCCCTAGCCGGTTTGGCTCAGTGGATAGAGCGTCGGCCTGCGGACTCAAGGGTCCCAGGTTCGACTCTGGTCAAGGGCATGTACCTTGGTTGTGAGCACATCCCCAGTGGGGAGTGTGCAGGAGGCAGCTGATCAATGATTCTCTCTCATCGATGTTTCTAACTCTCTATCCCTCTCCCTTCCTCTCCGTAAAAAACCAATAAAATATATTTTTAAAAAAGAATCCAATCAAGTATGTGTGTTCCCATGCATATTGCAAATAACATGACTTTGCCATTATTCAGGGCAGCTATCAGCCTGCAATCTCATTTCCCATCATCCCCCACCCTAGAGTAGAGGGAGGGAATTTATGACCTGGCTTCTCTAACATGTCCCTCTGCTTCCCAAACTTTGTCCTTTGTTATTTTAAATAGCAGGTCCCAGCCCTTCACCATCTAGAAGTTAAGATAGAAAAGAGGGAGAGGGAAGGAAAACATGGGTATGCACATATGTCAAAGGGCTTTCAGTCATCAGGTCAGAAAACATTCAATTGTACAGAGACTCACACCTATGTGATATTCCATTGCATGGATAGGATCCAGAGAGATGGTGAAAGAAAATGGCTTGAGACTTTATGCTTCTACCATGTCAGTGTTTCTGTACAAAGAGATCTGTATATATACACATACACACACACATTCCTCTACTCTCTCTTACACACACACATGCACAATGTGTTTTCTCTTTTTCTAAAAGTAGCTTTACTTCCAAAGTGAATATTGGAAATTTTCTGCTTCTCCATGACATATGCAAATTAATCATGAGTATATGTGCTTTAAAACCTATGTTGAACCTATAAGCATATCCATGGACATGAGCAGTAGTTTGGTGAAGGCCATGGGAGGGGGAGGCAGAGTTGGGTAGAGGTAGGTAAAGGGGGATACGTAGGACACCTGAAATAATGTAAACATTAAAAATGATTAATAAAAATAAAATAAATAAATAAATAAATAAAAGGAACAGTATGTTCACAAGTTTCAGGCAGCATGGATCACCTGGCATACAAAGTATGGCCCTAGGCAGGATTCCATTTGTAAGAATGCAGGTAGGAGACTGTTGTGCTAGGGAAAAGAGATATATAAGAGTGCTGGGACCTGAAGCTGGACAAGCTGCTAGAAAAGGGGCTGAACTCCCTGCTGTCTGTAGAGATTTGGAGAGAAAGAGAAGTGATGAGCAGCTTAGGCCCAGTGAGGAATGCCAGGGAAAGCACAGAACTGTTTCAAGGTGGCTTTAGAGGGTTTGGCACAGGTTGAGCGATGCCCCTGTTTTGCCCCGACTCCAAAAAGGGCTCAGCATTGCTTTATGTGTTAGCTGACTTTTTACTGCACACAAAACAATGCCACGCACTTAAAACCTGTACATGAAATGTTTATCCATGCACCACTAAAGTCAGCATGGACACTGACAGTGGCCTGTGTGCCTGCCATGCATTTGGCGCCTCTTCCTTGAAGGGATGCGCAAGCACTTGGCATTTGGGACTGGCCTGAAATCCCAACTCTCCCACCTACTGCTGTCTGGCTTGTAACACCTGTCGAAAGCCACACTCCGCTTCCCTGCGAGGACTCAGTGAGGTTGCACGTGCAATCTCCCAGTACAGCGATTGAGCCCCAGCGACAGGGCAATAATATTGCCTTTATTAGGTCTGGACTTTGAGAAACAGAACCAATGGCCATGACTGTACTCAGATCTGGGAAGGAGACACTTTTATGCACATTGTCTCAGGTGCCCTTTTCTGGCCACGAAAAGGGAGAGACAGTGCAGTGCAGTGAGGGGTAGAAGGAGAAATAGGCCCAAAGTCAGCAGACTCATGAGAACATCCACCGTTTCTCCTCTGTCCTCCCAGACAGGCTCCTGTCTTCTTCCATCCAAGCTGCTAACACGGGAATCACCTGAGTTGGAAGCTCACTAGACCTCACCTATTCTCGGTCCAGTTCTATTCCATGTCCTACCTACCGGGTGCCCAGCAGTGTTCTCTGTGCTAGGATAGAGCAGTGAACAAAATGCAACCTCTAGACCCTATCACGCCCATCTGGTGGATGAAAGAGAAAAACATCGGCTTACAACACAGTGTGGCCAGGGAAAGGGCAGAGTTGCAATGTGGCAGCACAGAGAAGAGGCCCCCATTCTAGGATCTGCTCATAAACTTCTCTGGGCCTCAGTTCCAGGGTCCTCATCTCTAAAACGGTTACGTTAATCATACTCATCTCCTAATCGCGTCCTCTCTCCAGGATGAGATGCAAAGGGACCTAAAGAGACCAGCTATACTCCAGGAAAAGCCATGAACTCTGTGTGCTGTGTTAGTCACACATCACAGGAGGGAAAGCATTCCAGGATCCCTGGGAATCTAGTCTGCCCTGCAGCCATGAGTAAGGAGGTGGGGCTTGGGGACAGGATGGGTGCCACGTCCATCCTTTCTTCTGTGTCTTCACGTCTACAGGAGAGGCTTCGTTGTTTATTATGTATTCTGTGCTCTGAGGGCTTAGAAATATACATAATAAGGAACTGAAGGGCTTCCTCACCCTGGCCTGCTAGAGAAGGTGGTACCAGCAGCAGCCTATCGTCCTCTGGTGGACATTGTGAGTAATGTCACCTCGTTGGGCGCTTTTACCTGAATACCTGAGAACTTCAAAGGGGATGGGTGATGGCTTCTTCCTCAGAGTCTCTGGGAAAGAACCCTAGTAGTTGGGGTGCTTCCTCTACAATAAGTGTTCCAGGAACTAAATAAGATCTTGCACGACCTAGTATGCCCAGAAAAGAACCTCTACCATTACATTTCCAGTTTTTAGCGGCTTCTGCTCAACCAGCTTCAACTGTGACATAGGAAATGGATGTGGATGCATTCTTTCTATCTGCCCTTTATCCTTATCCTATGAACTGAGCCTTCTGGCTGTCATAGTGCCTTTCCTCCCACTGGTATGCCCGGTCCTGAGGCGGGCTCAGGGACATGTACCCGGTTTCAGTCCTTGTGGCGCTCACAGCATGCTGGAGAAAACAAACATACAGCAAAACAAGGAACTACCACAATTTAGGGTAGGCGCTCAGGGCAATGCTGGAATTCAAGATGTCCTGATAATACGTGTGGAGATGGAGCAAGATAACGCCTTTCAAAGAAAGGGACTTGCTATAGGAGACACAGCAAATAAGGAGGAGCTGGTCTGGTGGAAAGTGGAACTAGAATTTTCCAGAGAGCTGGGATGATATAATGAGGTCTTGAGTTAGAGAGAGTGTGATGCGCATGAGGAACTGACATCGCTTCTGGCCTCAAAATCAGAGAAAAAATTGTATTTCTTTGTTGTTCTCTGTACATATTTTGGAAATAAGGACCCTCACCAATTCATTCTGAACCCCGAGTGCTCAGAACAGAATCTGACATATCAATATTCAATAAATATCTATGTATGTATAAACCTAGGACACCCACTCTATGCCAGGCACAGAAGTATAATTACTATGGCTTTCTATAAAATGCACTCTTTCTCAAAAAGCATAGGAATTAAAATGTAGTTAATTCTTGTTAATAGTAACAAATTCAGAGAATTGTACTTACCACTGCAGTAAAAAGGAGTGGGGAAACAACTAACCAATTTCTTTGAAAATTCCTGAACAGTCACTGTGCCTGCTGCCATACCCATGCACTCACCTGCTTAAAAAGTCATGAACTCTATCCCAGGTATATGGCAGAATATTCATGTGTGTTTCTACATGTATATACTTGGGTGTGCATACAATAAGCTTTGTAATTTATACACAACACATGCAAAGCAAACAACAGATATATATTCTCACACGTGTACTCACAGAAATGTCATGACCCTCCCCATTTACCACCCCACTCCTTGCTTCAAGGCCCTATGACCCATTTCTCTAGCTATCCATGCAGATGTCCCTGGAAGTGCTCTGGAGCCACTAGTCAGTGCTTGGAGACCAGGACATTTTGTGTGTGTTCCTTGCCAAGTCCAGCTTATTAGTCACCAAAGTTGTGGTTGGACTGGCCCTAGCGGTTTTTGTGTTTGCAAGATGTCGTCAGCAAAAACCATCAGGAAACTGAGAAGATCCAGGTTTATTACTAAAAGGACCTGGGAATGACACATCATACCTGGGCCACACACCAGGGCTGAGAGAGAGAGAAGAGAGAGAGAGAGAGAGAGAGAGAGAGAGAGAGAGAGAGAGAGAGAGAGAAGAAGAAGAAGAAGAAGAAGAAGAAGAAGGAGGAGGAGGAGGAGGAGGAGGAGGAGGAGGAGGAGGAGGAGGAGGAGGAGGAGGAGGAGGAGGAAGGGGAAAGGGGAGGGGAGGGGAGGGGAGGGGAAAGGAGAGGAGAGGAGAGGAGAGGAGAGGAGAGGAGAGGAGAGGAGAGGAGAGGAGAGGAGAGGAGAGGAGAGGAGAGGAGAGGAGAGGAGAGGAGAGGAGAGGAGAGGAGAGGAGAGGAGAGAGATGAGAGAAGAGAGAAGGTCCTGGTGTTCTGTTTTCACAGGGATTGAAGGTGAGGGCCACAGGTTTCGCTAACCCACTCTTCCCCTGTGAACTGAAAACATTAGAGCATCAATTTAAAGAGCAAGCAGAGAATAAAAATTAGCCGAAATGATCAGTTATTGCAATCAACCAACAGTTCTAAAACAGAGAAGCTTTTGATGGTGGGGATGCCTGGCTCTTTATCAAGTCCTCTGGCTGGGCCTGTTTATTGGAAATAGCCATCTTCAAAATGGATGCCTCTTGGACATGGAATCCCAGGGCAATGCAAGCCTAAGTCAGGCCCTTGCATTACCAAGCAGGAAAAAAATGTCGGTGCTCACACTAGAGCTACCTGGTGAGTTTGAAGGAACCGATATGTATTAGACAATTACACTGATTCTGTCCTTGTAATCCTGAATGCCATGCATGCCTTTCAGGAAACCAGGCTTTAGGAAGAGAGACAAAGTCCATTTAACCACAGCCGGGAGGATAAGTGGGCAGGATCTGCAAAGGCTCCTCTCAGAGGAAGTGATCCTGAAGTAGACACTGGACTCCCCATCTACACAGGAGGAGACTGAGGGACAGAGAGGTTGTGTAAGTTGCTCAAGGTCACACAGCAAGGTACAGATGGGCCTAGTTGTCACCCCCAGGTTTGTCAGGATCCGGGGCAAATGCACTTTGCATTACTCAGAGCTCACTGCTATGTCAATATCACCTGTTTTTATTCCCACCTACCAGTTACACTTTCTGGGGCACTGCTTCCTGAAGTTTTTCAAAACAATATTTTAAAATTATTTTTATTTTTAATTTTTAACCCTCAACTGAGGGTATGCTTATTGATTTTAGAGAGAGGGGAAGGGAGAGGGAAAGAGAAACATGGGTGTGATAGAAAACACGGATTGCCTTCCATGCTTGCAGACCAGGGATGTGCCCAGACTGGGAATCAAACCTGCAACCTTTTGGTCTCAGAACAACTCCCCAACAACTGAGTCACACCAACCAGGGCCTGAATTAAAAACAAACAAACCAAGCCGAAACCGGTTTGGCTCAGTGGATAGAGCGTCGGCCTGCAGACTGAGGGGTCCCAGGTTCAATTCCCGTCAAGGGCATGTACCTGGGCTGCGGGCACATCCCCAGTGGGGAGTGTGCAGGAGGAGGCTGATCAATGTTTCTCTCCCATTGATGTTTCTAACTCTCTATCCCTCTCCCTTCCTCTCTGTAAAAAATCAATAAAATACATTTTAAAAAAAAACAAACAAAACCAAAAAGAAACCTCTAATATAATCATGATTGTAATAAGCTCTAGTTTGTGAGTTCCAGTGAAAAGTGAGAATAAATGATTAATCGGACTGTATTTCCTTCCATTTTGCTTCCAATGAGCTAGTCTGTTTACTGGTTACCTTATTTTAATCCTTGAGGTGTAGCACAGAGTCAGCACAAATTTTTCAGCTTAACACCTACCATCCGTTTTAATCCTGACCACAATCCAGGAGGCATGGACTCTTACTGTGCCAAATTGACAAGTGAGGAGACCTAGGATCCCAGATTCACTAACTTGCCTGGGAACACACTGTGAGCCAATAGGAAAACTGGAATTCTGACTCCAGAGCCAAGCCCTACCAGCAAGGAGATCTCAAGTCACAAAGGTGCTCTGAGCCTCTACTTCCACATCTGTAAATTGGGACTAAACATAGGTCCTCTGCACTGAGTTGGGAGACTTGCTGCTGTAAAAAAAAGATCTGCTTTCTTGCTGTAGTCTCTGGGCCTGTGTGGGATTATCCAAGGATAGGTGTGTACTGACTTTTAAAACATTTGTTCCTAGAAATATTTCCTCTAGTTCCCACATTTTTAATGGATGGCCCAATAGGTTATTGATCTCTTTCCTGAGTTTAATTTTGTCTGCATCTTAGTCTGCTCCTGCAGGTGATGAATCCCTTTGTGTTCTTTTGAGAACTGCCAAGAGGCTGACTATAGACAGTTTATCATCAGACAGTGGGGAAGCGCCTAGGCGGAGGTAGCACAATGCCAAGGAGCAAGGATGCTGGGTGATGGAGATTCTGGGGAGATGGTGGCTGCACAGGCTTTCAATCTGACCAAACACCCATATAAAAAGGGAATAATTAAAAAGCCAAAACCAAACATATGTGTACATCATTGACAACAAATTCACAGGACAAGTTATCCCCCAGATGCCCAAATTTAAGTGCACAGGGACAAACCACAGACCCTTTAACCTCAATAAAAACCTTTATTAAAAGAATAAAGCCAACATTTTATTCTTCCAAGATTCATGGTATAAAAGGCAAATGAGGAAAGGGGGATCTCAACTCAGGGGCAAAGGCAGACCCTTTGGAGGGAGAAGAGGGCCTGGAAGCAAGGGCCAACAGCAGGCTAAGTGCTAGGTGGGGGCGTCCTGGGAAGAGGGGGCTTTCAAACTCATGACTTGGTTGCTGGCTCACAGAACTCTTGGAAACCTCACAGGACACCCCCGATCGAGCAGCAGCCCATCCCCCACAGTGGGTGGCTGTGCATTCCTCCTGGGTCTTATGAGGATGCCCATGGAGGGTCACAGATCAGGAGTGGTAGGGCGGGGAGGGGTGCTTTCTGCTTCAGCCTGCTCTCCTGGAGCGGCGGGGCTCCCAGGATCCAACCCCAGCAGCAAGGCCCGTCTCAGGCTAGCAGGGCTAGGAGTGGAGACGGGGCCCAGGCCAGGCAGATTATGGGCAGCTGGAAGTGAGCTGAGGCCAGAAAAATCAGTTGGGGAAGAGGAGAGGCCCTGGCTAGGAAACCCAAGAGAGGCGGGGTAGGGGGCCGGGGCTGGGGTGGAGGGGGCGGAGAGAGAGGAGGAAGAAGAGGAGGGGGCATAGGCAGAGGAGGAAGAGGAGGGGGAGGAGGAGGAGGAGGAGGAGGAGGAGGAGGAGGAGGAGTCGTCATAGTAGGAAGGATCCTCAGGAAACACCCATTGGCAAGTTAAGGGCCTACGAGTAGGTGAGGGTGAGGAGGCGCGCATACGCATTGCCCGCCAACGTGGCTGGGATGGACTGCGCGGGGCCTCAGGATCCCGAGAGCTTGAGCTGCTCTGGAAGGCAAGCCCTGGGGAAAGAGAACTCTGCCCAGCAGGCCCAGGCAGCGAGAGGCGGCTGGTAGGGGTTGATCTTCTCTGGGTGGGGCGGCCCCTGGGGAGAAAACCTGGAGTGCTGCTGCTTCTTGGGCGGGCCTGGCCATGGACGGCTTGGCTCCGCCTGGATGAGGGGCTTTGGGGGGCAGGGCCTGGCCGCCTGGTGTGGGTGCTATGGGCAGGGGCTGGCCCTGATGCAAGGCTCTGGGCAAAAGAGACTGGCTCACAAGCACTGCATCTGAAAGCAGAGCCTGGCCTCCAAGCGCGGCGGCTGCGAGGAGGACCTGCTGCGGATCCAGGGCTACCAGGGGCTGTACCCGGCCCAGCAGCCTGGTTAGGGGCAGCAGAAGGTGGCGGCGCTGTTGCAGGGCGGCTGGATGCTGCGCCTGGCGCAGATGCACGTGCAGGTGTAGGTACAGATGCAGATGCACGCTGGCGGCGGCTGGGTGCGTGGCCTGGCACAGATGCAGATGGAGATGCACGATGGAGATGGGCTGCAGGGCCTGGCTCCGATGCAGATGCCCGCTGGTGGCGGCTGGGTGCCTGGCCTGGCACAGATGCACGCTGGCGGCGGGGTGCAGGGCCTGGCTCTGATGCAGATGCACGCTGGCGGCGGCTGGGTGCCTGGCCTGGCACAGATGTAGATGCACGCTGGAGGCGGGGTGCAGGGCCTGGCTCTGATGCAGATGCACGCTGGCGGCGGCTGGGTGCCTGGCCTGGCACAGATGCAGATGCACGCTGGAGGCGGGGTGCAGGGCCTGGCTCTGATGCAGATGCAAGCTGGCGGCGGCTGGGTGCCTGGCCTGGCACAGATGCAGATGCACGCTGGAGGCGGGGTGCAGGGCCTGGCTCTGATGCAGATGCACGCTGGCGGCGGCTGGGTGCCTGGCCTGGCACAGATGCAGATGCAGATGCACGCTGGCGGCGGGGTGCAGGGCCTGGCACAGATGCAGATGCAGATGCACGCTGGCGGCGGGGTGCAGGGCCTGGCTCCGTCGCAGATGCACGCTGGCGACGGCTGGGTGCCTGGCCTGGCACAGATGCAGATGCACGCTGGCGGCGGGGTGCGGGGCCTGGCTCCGATGCAGATGCACGCTGGCGGCGGCTGGGTGCCTGGCCTGGCACAGATGCAGATGCACGCTGGCGGCGGGGTGCGGGGTCTGGCTCCGATGCCGATGCACGCTGGCGGCTGTGGGGTGCAGGGCCTGCCGCAGTTGCAGAGGCAGATGCATGCCGCCTGCGGCGGGGTGCAGAGCCTGGTGCAGCTGCGCGGCCTCGGGCAGCAGTGCCTCGCAGGGTGGGGCGGCTTCGCAGGGCAGGGCCTGGGGCCGCTGGCAGGGCCTGGCTTCGCAGGACAGGGCCTGGCTGAGAAGCGGGACTGCCCGGAGAAGCGCGAGGGGCTCGGCGGCGGCGGCGGCGGCGGCTGCTGGGCGGATCCCTTGGAGGGGAGGGCGCCGAAGGCACGGACCTCGGAGGCGCGGGAGCCCCTGCAAAGAGACAGCGCCCTGGAAGCTTCCGGGGCTGGGCCGCCGCCCTCGGCTGCCACCCTTCTGCCCGCGGCCCGGAGCTGGGCCCGGGGTGCGGCCCGGACGCCCGCAGGCCTGGCCGGCGCCCCTCAGGGCCTGCCCCGTGGCGGCCGCGCTGCCCGCGGTTCGGTCTGGAGACCCAGGTGAGCCTCGGCCCGCACACAGCTCGGTTCTGAGTGGGGACCCGGGCCCCTGGCGCTCGGGACGCCCGCTTTCTGCCCACAGGCCTGGAGGGCAGCCCCGGCGCCCCCGGCTATGGAGGTGGCGCCCCTGACCCCCGGGCACAGGAGGAGGCACCTGCGGTGCCGCCGCGCCGGGCGCCCCCCTCCCCCACGGAGGCCGGTCGCTGGAGACCAAGGGCCCCGAGGCGCCGGGATTCCCCTGGTCTCCAGGGACCGGTCTCCTTCGGTCACTTTGTTCTTCGGCCCTGAGGGCACCTTACCTTCCTGTTCCTTCTGCTCCTTCTCCAAGCACGACTGGGTGGCCATGGCGACAAGTCCTCCGTCAGACACCGAGTTGTCGCTCCGTCAGGGCCCGAGTCCTCCCTCAGAGACCGAGTTCTCCGTCAGAGCCCGAGTCCAGTGAGAGCCCGAGTCCAGAGAGAGCCCGAGTTCTCCGTCAGAGCCCGAGTCCTCCCTCAGAGACCGAGTTCTCCGTCAGAGCCCGAGTTCTCCCTCAGAGACCGAGTTCTCTGTCAGAGCCCGAGTCCAGTGAGAGCCCGAGTCCAGTGAGAGCCCGAGTTCTTACTCTCCGAGAGCCGACACTCCCTGCCGAGAGCTGGAGCTGGAGGTGGGCGGGTCCTGGGGAGTCCTCGCTTCTGATTGGTCAGTCACAGCTACGTGAAAATCCACTTCTCAGAGAGCGGCAACCGCTGCTGCTAGAAGCAACCGCCGCTGGCGCCAAATTCAAACTCAAGGTGCTTCCACGCCAGCCCGCGCCCCGCCCCACCCCCACCCCCTGCCAGCCAGCGGCCCCTCCCCCTCCGCCCTGCTCCCTGCTCAGGACCGTGAATGCCCGGCCGTCCCTGAACCCTAGTGGGTGTGTTTGGGGGTGGGGGCCGGGCGGAGAGGTGGCCACGTAAACAATTCGAGTCACCCCAAGTCAGCTTACCTTCTCGGCACCGCCCTGGTGGCTCAACCTCCAGCGGGGGCGGCGGCGGCTGGAGAGAAACACCACCCTGGCCGACAGCAGACGCCCGGCCAGCTGTGCCCCTGCAGCCTGGTCCGCACACCCGGTCCTGCCGACCCACAGGGCCGGTCCCAGCCCTCCCGGGCCTCGGGGTGACCCCACACGGGGTCTGCGTGCAGAGCAGTCTGGGGGGACAAGAGCGCTGGGGCCCACGCTGTCTTGGCTGCGGAGGTCCCGCACCGCTGCCGGCACCGGGGCGGGCGGGGTGGGTCCGCGGGGCCTTCCAGGGAGATGCCGCCCCTGCCTTCGGTCGAATTGCCCGCCATTCGGGGCGATGCGGCGGGTCCTGCAATGGGCGTCGTCCTGTGTCCGGGCTGCGTAGGAATCCGCTGATGAGCGCTCCTCCGCGGATCGGCCTCCTCTCTTATTCCTGTTCACGGAAACACGCCGCCACGACGCTGTCCGTGTCATAGGCTTCACGTTCAGTGTAGGCAGCCGACTTTAATCATCAGTCCCAGAGGCCGCCTGTTCAGCGCCCCAAGCAGAAGAGCGAGGGTAAGAGAGCCGGCACCTCGATTCTCTCCCGCCCCTAAGCAAGACCTGGGACGCTACCTCCGTGCCGGTAGAAGAGCCATTCACACACATCTCATAGCCTATTTTATTTTACGGCACGGGCGGACTTCTCCGGAGATGTTGTCTGGGCACCTGCTTCTGGAGTCCAGAAAACACCCTTGCCGTATCAGTCAATAAACTTCCACGAGGCCATTTTTAAGTAGAAAACACTCCGGCTACAGAAGAAGCTTACATTTGCTAACCTCCAATATTCACATCGCTTCCACTTTTCACTCTTCTAACACATCACTGTGAGGCACACCCTCCTTAATAAAAATGGTTCATGTCCTCAATCGTGTCCCTGTTATGAATAAATACCCAGAAAAGGAAATTCTTGATACAGGCCATGCACTCTTGAAACCCTTTCATCAGAATAGTAGCAAGATGTCCTCCCGGAAGTCACTGTCCAAGCCATTGCTCCCGAATGCAATGGCATGCTGACCGGACCGGATGAGCAACGGGAGTGAAACACAATGCAAGATGGACTGGGATGGTACTGGGAGCGTTGAATAGTAGGCAATGGGAATGGATTTGGAATGAAATGCAGAAAGCGAGCCCATACGGACTCTGCCTGCAGTGGACACAGGAATGCAAGAGGGACATGGAATCCAGACTTGAACCGGATGTGGAATGGAAAATTGAGTGGGATGGAAATGGGATGGAATAATGGGATTGAAAGGCGAGTGCAAAGAAATATCCACTGGCAGGTGGAATAAAAATGTACGTGCTGTTATGAGAAAAGGAATGGAATGGAATGGAATGTACGGTGAAGGAAAATAGTAAAGAAAATAAGAGAAAATCAAAATTAAGTAGGAAGGAATCAGAAAGGATCAGAATATGCAATGTCATGAAATCAATAGACTATGAAACTTGCAGTACAGACAAAAGCACTGTAAAGGAGTAGAAATGAATGGAATGAAATATAGAATACACTGTGATGAAGATGGAATAGACAAAAAATAAAGATGAAATGGACTGGAATATAGAAAACAAAATACTGGTGAAATAGTGGAAGTACTTGAGTGAAGAATGAATGAATGGAATGGGTTCTGGCCATTTACCACTCTGTCACTTAGTGTCATGGTACAATGACCACTGCATCATGCTCAGGCACTCTGTAGAGCTGGAATTTAGACAGGGAAGAGTGTAGATGGCTTGTGTCTGCTCCACAATGTCCTTGTCTGAGGCTTCAGAAGGGAGCACTTGATTGGCTGTGAGGTCATGGAGGAAGGAAAGCAATCAATCACTGATGACACTTAGTAGACTTTGTCCACAGTATCTGGGTGGACGGTGGTGCCACTTCCTGGAACTGGCAAGACTTGCAGACCGGGGACACAGAGCAGATCGGTGATGCTCGTGGACAAAGAGAAATTCTGGGAGAGCAAGTTTTGATTGCCTCATCCTTTCTATCCTGAATGTTTTCAATAAGTATGGCTTACTCTTACATTCAGAAAAATGCAGCTATTTACTTTTTAGAAAGCAACTAATTTTTATTGTTTAATAATGATTTAACCTGTCATGAGAAACAAAGCCCTCTCATATACTACAGGATGGGGTTATGCATGCATATCACCTGGCCAGATGGAGATTTGACAGGACATATAAGAAGTCATAAACAGGAGATCCATTTGATGCTGCAATTCCTCATGTAGGCAGTGAGTCTCAAGAAAGAAATATTATGTAAATATATATATTATCAAAAGTGATTTGCTGTCCTTCACTTTTAAAATTTTGAAAAGACCCGAATTTCCAGCAGGATCCTGAATGTCTTTAGAATCAACTTATGCAAATTTTATAGGATATTTTTGAATAACGTTTAATGCTGTTGGAAAATGATTATGTTATGCAAGCAAAAAATTACTTACTGAGTATACGGGTGTGTATTTACACCCATTCATCTTTATATACACCTAGCATTCTATGAGTATTGGAATTTCATACACGGTATAGCAAGGATGTTCAGCCAGGGGCATTTTGCCCTCCAGGGGACACTTGGCAATGTCTGCAGACATTTTTCTTTGTCGCAACTGGGGAAAGGGAAGGTACTCCTGGTATCGGGTAGATCAAAGCTAGGAATGCTGCCTAAACTCCCTGAATGCGCAAGGCAGCCTCTCACAACAAGAAGTTATCTGGTCCAAAAATGCCAGTAGTGTCCAGGTTGGCAAACCCTGGGGCAGGGCATTGAGACGATTTGGAAAAGATTAAAACAGAATTTAAATCACAGGCAATCCTGCCAGTGATCAATAGCTATTGTTGACAGTTTGATATGTCTATGTGTTCACTTTCCTATGACTACTTGGTACAATCACCAGAAGGCTATGTGTGAATTAAATGACTTCATTTTGAGAGTTCATTCTTCCTCCGCAATCAGCAAATGGTTTTCACATATTAAACTTATTAGTCTTAAGAGATGATATACCTCAAGAGTTGTAAAGTCAGCTCATTTTCATGGATGGATGTTCCAGCAATATCAACCCATCATCATCTTTCCCCCTGATTTTCACCCTTCGGATCAACGGTTTCATGTCCAAATTAAAATAGAGGAAAGCCGTGGCCCGTGATGCAGTGGATTTGATTATACAGGGCAGTGTGGTTGACTAGCCAGGTCAGAGTCATCTCATTACCTTTCCAGTGACTGGTGTAGGGATGGGCATTCCCCAGTTGCAGTCGATGAGATGTTGATGCATAGCTGCTTGGAGTCTTTAGGCCAAGGTCTCTCGGCTCTTAAAGAAACAAAAGAGACACCAACAGATTGTGTACATTAAAAATCTAAAAGATTAATATATGTCGAATGTTATGATTAATAAATGAGTTAGCATGATTGATGTGTATATGGTTGATACTACAAAATTCGATTGGCTGCCTGTACGCTAGCATTGCAATTGTAAAAAGAAAAAATTTAAATGCCATTTCTCACGGCATCAGAAAACAGCAAACACCTAGGAACGAATCTAACAAAGGAGTGCCAAGAGCTCTTGCACACAAAAACATAACCTCTCTGGGAGACATTAAAGAAGACCTACATAAATCAGAGATATATATCGTGTTTGTGTAGTAGAAGACAATAATACATAAGTGGGTTGAAGAGAGAGTTCTTGTGGAAATGACCTATGGATTCAATGCAACACCAACCAAATTCCCAGCAGTTGATTGATTGATTGCTTGATTGATTGATCGATTGATTTTTGAAACTGAAAATTGGCAAACTGCTTCTAAATAATATATGCATAATGAAGACCCAGTAACAGACAAGTCCACCTAAAGCAGGACTTTTGCAGCCAGATAGCAAGGCAAACTATGAGGCTATAGTAATGAAGGTAGTGCCCGATGAGCACAAGAACAGACAAGCAGACCAATGGAACAGAGAAGGGTCCGTGAACCCACTCACACAAGTCCAGTCACCTCAATTCTAACAATTGTGCCACTGCTGCAATCCGGGTCGTGTTTTAAATAAGACGAGCTGGGCCAATTGGGTCAACTTTTGGTCCCTAATTTGTGCTGAAAACGAAACATAATCCCAGAAGGTGAAGCTTATACAAAATGACGAATGAACATAACTTCATGACCTTAGCATAAGCAATGATATTGGAAACAGAACACAGAACACCCCAAATGATAGAGGAAAACACCTTTGTTTGGACTTCATGAGAATAAGGACTTCCAATCCTCCAAAGACACATGTGGAGAGGGAAGAGATAAACCTCAGAATGGGAAAAAGCTATCTGCAACACGTATATCCCGCAAATGTCTTCTACCCAGAACAGGAACCTCAACCACAAATAGGACATCCAAGCAAGTGACCAGTGAGCAAATAAAAAGCTGCCCAAGCTCAGTCACCAGGGATATGCATGTTAAAACCGAAATGAGACATCACGAGACAGCTACCAGAATAGCCAAGACAACTAACAATAAGAAGGGTTGGCCAGGTAAGGGAGGAACCCTTCAACAGTGGCGGGGTGTAAATTGGTACCAGCACTTTGGAAAAGTGTTTGGCACTATCCGCTAAACTGAACATGTGCATTCTCGATAACCCAGCAGTGCTACCCGCAGTGTCTATTCCTGCATAAGAAGCTACCAAAAACTTCGGGACTTCAAACAATGCCTACTTATTAGCTCACAGTTCCGCAGGCCAGAAGTATGTGCGTGACAGGGCCTTGTTTGTTCTCTGCAGAATGTCTCACTGGGTGAAATCAGGCTGTGTTTCTTTGTGGAGACTCTGAGGAGGAATGCACTTCCAAGTTCACTTGGGCAACCGGGCAAATTCAGTTCCACTCTCAGCTCCTCGAGGCCTCCCGCAGTTCGCTGCCACACGAACTCCTCCATAGGCCGTCTCCCCCTTGAGTGTCTCAGCAGGGGCATAGGCCATTTTAGGGGCTCGTGGGATTAGGCCCACGCAGGTTGGAAGATCCACTGACTTGGAACCTTAACACATCTGCAAAATCTCCTTTTCTTTCTTTTCACATTTCAGAGAGGAAGGGAGAGGGAGAGAGAGCTAGAAACATCAAGGATGAGAGAGAATCACTGATCGGCTGGCTGCCTCCTGCCTGCCCCACACTGGGGATCAAGCCCACAACCCGGTTATGTGCCCTGACCAGAAATTGAACTGTGACACCCTGGTTCATAGGTCGACACTCAACCACTGAGCCACACCAGCTGGGCTGCAAAATCTCTCCTCCAGACGATAGAACATAATCACAGAAATGGTGTGTCGTCATACTCACGGTCTCCTCTCACAGTCAACCAGAGGGGATTAAACAAGGTCAAGGGTCATCAGGGGTGATCTTAGAATTCTGCCTAGCACAGTCACCCCTCTCACCCCCAGGGATCCAGGCTGCCCCACATCCAGTGCTCATTCGCTCCATTCCACAGTCTGAAAAATGTCATGGCATTATGCCATCAGCTCAATTCCAGAAGCTCATCGATATTACTTTAGCTCATAGGCCCAAAATCTCACCACCTTGATCATCTAAATCAGGCATGGGTGAGATTCCTGAGTATAACCCACACAACCCAACTGCTGGCCCACAGACCCTCTCCAACTGGGGCCCGGTGACACTAAAGTGACAAGCTATGCTCTCACACACACAATGGTGGGTCAGGCATAGGACAACAGCTATAAACCTTCTGGTTCAGTATGGGAGGGAAGGGAAGACAGAAGGGAGTTAGAGTCCCAAGGCGCTTTGGGAATGCAGCCGAGAAGACACCAGCCAGAGTTCTTTGAGAAAATGTCAAAGCCTGGAAAAACCTTCCCCAGCGCTCCGTTCTGACCTCCAGGCCCTTGCTTCCACCCTCTGAGCCATCCTTTCTGTTTCGTGAAAGGTAGCAGGTGTCTGCTGCTGGGATCAGCCCGCCCTTGCCTCTTCCATTTTGCACCATCACTTTCCCTCTTAGTCCAAGCTCACAGTGTTCCTGCAGAGTCATGTTTCTCAAGAACCTTGTGGGACCTGTGTGGGTTTCACTGCATTCCCTCTATTGCACAAAAGCACCGCCCATACATTTGTTCCAGGCAATCCCTCCTTCGGGGGTCCTGCTTGGATGGCTGAGGGACAGCTACCTTGAGATTCCCAGAGGCCCTCCAGTATAGTTAAGAAAATCTGTGAGGCCCACGTTTAGTCTCTTGAAAGGGCTTTTTCTGGGACTGAATCCTCTGAACTTTTGGGGTTTTTGAACTTTTAACTAACAAAAGTTTGTACAACCGCACCCCGGGCTTTTCCCCTCTACCACACTTTCAGAAGCACGCTCTTAATTTTAGATTTTTATCTCTTTCGGTCACCTGGCTACTTTGAGAGTTTTCCAAATCATCCAATCCCGGTTCCTTTTGTTTAACACTTTCCTCCCAATTTATCTTTCTCTTCTCACATTTTACTATAAGCAGCAAGAAGAAACCGGGCCACACCCTTAAGACTTTGCTTGGAAATCTCCTCAGATATATATTCACGTGAGTTTGTTTTTTTATTTTTATTTGCTTATTTATTTTTATTTTTTTTAGTTCAACACTCCACCTGACTGCAGAGTGCAATTCTGCGAAGCGTTCTGCCACTCGAGAAACCCCAGGCTCTTCCTAGACTTTGTAGTTACACGTTCTTAGTCGGAGGGAGCCCCACTGTCAGGAACCTCCAAGTCCTGATTGCTGCTAGAAGACTGTTAGCAGTCCTTTTGGCTTTCCCTAGGGCAAATTCTCCCCTGGCTTAAGAGCGCCCACCAGCAGAGCTTCCCGACTCCAGATGTGTCCCAACACTGCTCAAAGCAATCTAGGTTCATTATATTATGCTCCCCACATTGGGCTACCTGTACCCACTCGGCCTCGGCCATGTATCCCGAGTTGTCTTTTACATTTCCTTCTTTGCACATAACTGGAGACAACAATCTCGTTAACACTTCTGCCATGACCTAGCAGGTATCCCCTTCTTCCAGTTCGCAAGAACACCTTCCTCGCTTCCTTCTGAGGCCCCGCCAGCCATGTCCACGAAGTGGACCAATCGGACCCATGCAGCGCCTCTATTGCGCTTGGCCCAGTCCTTTACCTCATGACAGAAGAACCTTGAAGGAGCTCTCAGTAGCATTCCATTGCCAGGGTTTGAGTAGGACAGGAGTGCGGAGGGCAAAAGGGGGAGGGAAGGAGATAGAGACCAAGATCGAGATGAGACAGAGATGGAGATATGGATAGGGGAGAGGGAAGTAGGCTGGATACTTGTTACTCTTCTGGCAACATCAGTACTTCTGATTTGGAAAACACTGCATGCAAAGCCTCCTTTCTTTCTGGGTGAGAACCGTACTTTTTCATAAAGAACTGCATAATAGTGAGGATTGTCAGGCAGTAGATGTGAAACACTTAGCACAGTAGTCTCTGGGAAATCTCAAGTGCTGAAAATCAGAGAGCCCTGGTTTGAATCTTAATGCCTTCCTTTTGAGCTGTGTATTTCTGGGTAAGTTCAGTAGCCCCTGAGTCTGAGGGGCTTTTTATTGACATGTAATTGACCTGTAATAACAGTAACTACCACCTAGTATTGTTCTGAGGATTAAAATGGATGTTGGCATACAGTTTGCCCTTAAAAATGCAGCCCTTCACAATGAGTTTCCTGAGGCCAGCCAGACCACTTCCTTGTCAGATCCCTATCTAATCTGTTCTCAGGACTGTCCCATCTCTGTGGATCAGGCAACACTGAATTATCCCCACTTCCATTTTGTGGCCACAAAACTGTAGATTAATAATAATACCCAAGATATATTGGCAGACCTGAGCTAATCCCTGGTGGTCACACAAGGTCCAAGACGAATGCCACGTGCTTCTGCCATGTACATCAGTGACTTCTGTTCTTTCTGGTAACCCTGGGAGTTGGTGTTATTTTCTCTCATTTATGCATGATGTAAAAAGCTCAGAGGAGCTTAAGGTCCTGTCCACGGTCCCCAACCAATAAGTGTTGATCAAAGGCGTATTTTGGATCTGGACCTCCGTACCTTCACCTTATTCCAAACTGCCGTCAGTTTACCAGTGAAGGAGGTACTATGCACTTTCTTCCCAACTGGGCTATAGGGTCATTAAATGCAGAAAACCCGAGTTAGCATTCCCTTGTGCTGTGGTACCTAACGTAATGTTAAGGTAGGTATGCACGAAATGCC
Organism: Myotis myotis; assembly: GCF_014108235.1. Taxonomy (NCBI): domain Eukaryota; kingdom Metazoa; phylum Chordata; class Mammalia; order Chiroptera; family Vespertilionidae; genus Myotis; species Myotis myotis. Next base: position 8,216,775 of record NW_023416346.1, on the reverse strand, counting down.
CGTTGACTAGTTTATGAGAGCTCAGTTCATATTTTAAAATTTAACATAATTGGACAAGACTGAATCTGTAACGATATCACAGTCATATTTCTGAATCTTCTGCACCCACAGGGCTGCCTGGACCTATTCAGTGAATACTAAATAGTTGTTGCATGAATACTGTGATCCGTCTTGGAACACAAGGTCCATCTGAAACGAAGCTCCTTTCTGAATTCGGAGTGGCGTGTAAGTGGCCAAGAGCAGCTGCAGGGACCCCCAGAGTCTGGTAGAGCCAGTACAAGCAGGACTGCGGGCTTCCTGATGACCGCCGGCCTGGGGTCGGGTTCTGCTTCTCCCACCTGCCGGGGTGTGACACCGGGATTGCTTTGGAATGACTCTTAGCCTGTTACCTCCTCAGCATTGTTGTAGGATACTCACAAAAACTCTCATTCATTCATCAGGGAAGTATTTATTGATGTCCTCCATGCGCCAGGCACTGTCATGGGTGCTGGGAAGAGAAAGAGGAACAAGCACACTTTGTGGGCCTCTGGGAGGTCACAGTGGTCAGACAGGCACGTTGCAGCAGCAGGGGATCAGGGCTCTGAGAGGGATAGTGCTGATGTAGCAAGAGAAACTGTTGCCGCGCCCGGTCTTCCAATCTTTCTGGTAAACCCATACACCTCCAAAAGGCCCCCAGTCGCCTGTGTGTAAAATTTAGCATGGCGGAGAGAGTGAGGAAGTACTTCTGGCTCAGCTCTAGCCAGTGTAGCTGAAAACCTCGAGTGACAGAAGAGTCACAATGGAGCAAAATATCTTTCCACTGTGGCCGTCCCCACCAACGCTGGCCTGGGGGCAGTTTCTACAGCCTTCCGGAGTGCAAGAGAGGAGCGCCAAGACATGTCAGAAAGATCTCTAAGATAAGCACCGTGGCCTCGGAGCAGAAGCTGAAACCTGGTTCAGGAAAACGGCACAAGGATTTGGACGGAGAGCCACTCTGGGCTGGACATGGTTTGGTCGGGAGTTGTCAGGGCCCAGAGTGGACCCGGACAAGGCCCCTGCCTTCAGGGAGCTGCAGAGTTTAGTAAGGAGGACACACAAACAGATCGTCCCAATGAGCCCGTTTGTTTCTTTCCCAACCACTCTGAGAGGTAGTCATCACCTGTACCTGCCCCCTGCTTCTACAGAGGAGGGCCGGCTGAGAGGTGTTCAGTGATGTGGGCAGTGAGCGATGGAGCCGGTCTCACATCCAGGCCTGTCTCCAAAGCCAGACCTTTATCCCCTCGCTCTACAACACTTCACTTACATTCCAGTTTCCTGAGACGTACCCGTCCTTCCAGGTGAGACGTGCATTACGCTTCCCATGGGGCCCCCACGAGGAAAATCCAGGCTGCCTTTAGGGAAGAGGAGCCCTGCAGTGTTTGGTCATATTTCAAAATTGCTGCTCTGAACACCACCGGCTTTGGGGTCAACTAGGGCAGGTTAGAGTGAGTCAGGAAGGAGGAGGCCGTGTGAAAAGCGATAGCCGCGCCAGGGCCAGTGAACGCTTCAGCTCTGAATGAAAACTGGTGGCGTTGCAGCAGGGGGAGCCTGGGCTAACGCAAGCTGCAGGGAGCACTGGGCTCAGACTGACCCAGCGATGAAAACGGATCACCGTTTAGCTCCATGTCTCACCCAAGGGAAGCCATTCTGCAGCCTGATTACACCTGCCCACTCCTCAGCCTGGAGTTTAGAGGCCTTACTCCAGGTTCCCATGCCTGTTTTTCTTACTCCTGTCAGAGCCCTTGTCACAGTGTTTGGTAATGGCATTTCTGTATATGTGTCGGTCCCCCCACCACCCCAGTGGGTTCCTGTCTGTGAGCAGAAAGCCCCGTGGGGGACCCACACGTGTCCATTGTGCACCTTCTGTGTGATCGGTCGGTCTCTCAGTAAAGGACAGCTGTGATCCCACCACTGCACTCAGACCCCTTTCACTTAGAAGGAGATTTGTGATTTTCATCCCCTCTCGGCATTTTGAACCGGGCTGACCTTCCACTCCTGACTCACTTGCTGGGTCTTGGCCAATTTGTCACTATCCTATCCACTGATCTCGCCTCAGGGTGAGAGCGCTGTGCGTGACTCATGGAAACTTTCCCAAATTCCTTCTTGGGGGGAGGAATGGTTGTATTCACACAAGCCCGCCAATTGTGTTGTTTTATTTCGGAGTTTAAATTCACAGACATTGTTTTGACAGAATTATGTCCTGGCAGAAGAGGATTTCTGAACCCAATGATTAGTGAAGCTGTCAACATAAGTAAAAATGTTTACACCCAGGACGAGGTGCCTCTCGTTTCCTCCTACTGCTTGGCCACTCATTTTCAGTCTATTCGGCTTAATCCTGTGCTTCTCTTTTTAAAATTAAATCTATCAAAGTAACATTGGTGTACAAGATTATCGTTGAACATCTAGTCTCCTTTCATTACCATATATCGGACCCCCGTTACCCACTTGGCACTCCCCACCTTTCCCTGTTGCGACCACCATTCTACTGCCTGCATCATTAGTTTCTTTTCATTTGTCTTATTACTTCATTTGTTACTTTTTGCTTTAAATCCCACAAATGAGTGAAATCATACATTTTTTTTTTGTTCTTTTCCTCCTGGCATTTCACTTGGCTTAATACTCTCAAGATCTACCCATGTTCTCACAAATAGCAATAGTTCATGTTTTCATGGCTGACTAGTATTCCCCCGTAGTTATGCACGACATCTTCTTATCCAATCATCCATGGATGGACACAGGTTGTTTCTATGTTGTGGCCACTGTGAATAATAGTGCTATGAACATAAGGATATAGCCAGAAGAAGAATTGGCAGTTCGTATGGTAGTTCTATCCTTATGTTTTTGAGGAACCTGCAAACTGATTTTCATAGTGGCTGCACTAATTTACGTTCCCACCGACAGTGTATGAAGTTCCCTTTTCTCCACATTCTCTCAGACACTTGGTATTTCTTATAGTAGCCATTCTAACAGGTGGTATCTCATTATGGTTTCGATTTGCATTTTCCTAACAACTAGTGATGCTGAACACCTTTTCCCTATCAGAATCACAATGGCATTTTTCACAGAAATAGAACAGAAAAGTCCTAAAATTTGTACGGAACCACACAAGATCCCAAATAAGCAGGGCAATCTTGAGGGCAAAAAGAGAAGAAAACTAGAGGTTTCACACTCCCCAACTTCAAACTATACTACAAATATACAGAAATCAAAATAGTGTGATGTTGGTAGAATAACAGACACACACACACCCCCCAATGGGGCAGGACTGAGAACCCAGAAATAAACCTCCACGGACACCGGCAACTAATTTTCCACAACGGAGTGAAGAAGGTACAATGGAGAAAGGAAAGCCTCTTCAGTAAGTGGTGCTGGGGAAACTGGAAAGCCACAAGCAAAAGAATGAAACTAGACGGCTCTCTGACACCATACACCAAAATGAACTCAAATGGATTAAAGACTTGAGTGTAGGACCTGAAACAAAAAAATGCATAGAAGAAAACACAGGCGGTAAATATATACACCTTGGTCTCAGAGGGGGTTTTTGTGATCTTGACCCCAAAGGCAAGGAAAACAAAAGCAAAAATCAATGATTGGGAGTCTATAAAATGCTGTACAGCAAAAGAAACATCTACAATACAAAAGGCAACCAACAGAAAATGGGACTCATGTCAAAGAACCCATACAACTCAGCAACAGAAAAACACACCAAACAATCCGATTAAAAACACGGTCAGAGGACCTGCATAGACACTTTTCCAAGGAAGACATACAGATGGCCAATAGACATATAAATCCTAGTGGAGTAGAAACCTCCAGTGGATATTGGAGGAAACTGTACAGCCTGAATAGGTTTCCTGGGAAGCCAGTATTTTGGCTGGCTCCTTTTCAGCATGTCTGGAATAATTTTCTGAAGTAGGGAGAGAATTGATGTCTCTCTTCAAAGGGTCCAATAGATTAGCCATTGACATCAAGAGATATTTCAGTTAGGATGCTATCCTTTGCTATAAGAGTTCAAGGCATCAAATTTGGACAGAACTTCATCCATTGAGTAGGGGGAAAGGCTGTGCTCACCAGTATGTGTCTTTTGAAGACCCCCACCCGCACCCCTTCCCAAATAATCTCACCCTTTTCAAAATTCTCCTGCCCAAAATCTCTTTCCAATTACATTTTTCCGAGTTTGAATAGGATCTTGGTCCATTTGGGATGTTAGTGATGAGCTTCCATCATCTTCCAAACACTAGAAATTCAATTCCTTTATTTGTGCCCTTTCAAACAATCTGTGTTAGATGGTGAGGAAATTACAGAGACATAATTTTTGTGGGTTTTTTGAAAATATATTTTGTACTGATTTTGGAAAGGAATGGAGATAGAAACATCAATGATGAGATAGAATCATCAATTTGCTGCCTCCTGCCTGCCCCACACTGGGGATGGAGCCCACAACCCGAGCATGTGCCCTGACCGGGAGTCAAACCTTAACCTCCTGGCTCATAGGTCGATGCTCAACCACTGAGCTACACAAACTGGGCTGTATTGGTTTTTGAGATCCATGTGAGATGGATTTTTCCCAAGCTTGCCTTTCCAGGCACCGGGTTAGATAGAGTCTTCGATGCTAAAATGAGCAAGCAGATAGGGTTCGTGATTTCTGCTAAAAGAGACAGAAAACAAAAAGTTACTATAGCAAAGTGCATAAATGCTCTCTGAGACTCAAAACATTTGAGATACTTTGACACCATATATGATGGAAATCCATCATAATTTAACATTGCTTCCTGGGACCTGAAGAGACAGTAACAGGTAGACAGAAAGGTGTGGGGATGGCAAGTTTTCCAGGTAGTGGGAACAACATATCCAAGACTCTGGAAGTCAGAGAGAGGCTGGTTTGCACAAGGAAGATATTTCTCTTCTAGCTATGAAATTTATTACACTGAACTTGTTTGCTTTCTTGGTATCCCTTCCTCCCCATGCACACACTATATCATAAGAACCCTGTTAGTGTTTGATTTTTTGCATCTCAAGAGGTCTAATCTGGGAATGGGATTTGGGGGGCTAGGGAACTGGTGTGGGGTAGGGACTTTAATATATACTTTTTATCTGTTGATTTTAATTATCTGAAAGTATTATAGAATCAGAACTAAAATAATCAAATATGCAATTAATTTACATGTTAGCAAATCTAAAACATAAAATGCACATATTAATGGGGAAACATAGCATTTGCAATGCCATCATTCCTTCAGTGATGGCCACAGTCAACCATTTTTGTGTGCTTTTGTGTCTCTATACTTTTCTCTGAGCATGTGCATGTACACACACACAAACATACACACACACACACACACACACACACACACACACACGTCTCTATTTTTAAAAAAGCCCTTTTCCCCATTTGGCCTTAGAGCAGTGGTTCTCAACCTGTGGGTCACGACACCTTTGGCGGTCAAACGACCCTTTCACGGGGTCACCTAAGACTATCCTGCATATCAGATATTTACATTCCAATTCATAACAGTAGCAACATTACAGTTATGAAGAAGCAACAAAAATAATTTTATGGTTGGGTCACAACATGAGGAACTGTATTTAAAGGGCCAGAAGGTTGAGAACCACTGCCTTAGAGGATAAATATATTTTTATGTCAAACATTATATGCCTGCATCATTTTCCTTTTTTTTTTTTTTTTTTTTTTGGTGCCCTTGACCAGAATCGAACCTGGGACCCTTCAGTCCGCAGGCTGACGCTCTAGCCACTGAGCCAAACCAGTTAGGGCTGCATCATTATTTTTAATGTCTCTATGATATTAAATTTCATGGGTATAGCATAATTCATGTAATCACCACCCACTTCAAAAAGCATTTCCGGTTGTTTTCTGGTTGTTATGGTTACAGCCCTCATTCCAAAGAGCAAGGTACAGAACAGTGTGTACAGTGTGCTACCACTTAGGTAAAAATGGATTAGGTACCTAATGATCAATATACTTAATTCACTTGGAGAGTTACTGAATTCTTTACCAAGAAAATGTTATAAACAGTTTTTTTAATCCATCAAATTTCAAATTAACAGCAATTTATTCCCACATTAGTATACTATCCTAAAAATAACCCATAAAGCCTGTTACACAGAGAAGCCTACCCCCTTAAACCCTTCCACCTTCATCCATATCCTGTCCCTGCCTGCCACCCAAAGCATTTTTAAGAACAGGTCTTTTAAAAAATATGTTGTGTTTTTTTGTTGTTTTTTTTGTTGTTGTTTTTATTTCAGAGAGAAAGGAAGATAGAAACACTGATGAGAGAGAAACATCAATATAAATTGGCTGCCTCCCACACATCCTCTACTGGGGATCAATCCTACAACCTGGGCATGTGCTCTGACTTGGATTTGAACCAGTCACCTCCTGGTGTATGGGGTCGACACTCAACCACTGAGCCACACCAGCTGGGCAAAAACAGTTTTTTAAAAGACCTACCCTTTCCCTGTAACTCTATGCTCAGTGCCCTGTAACCTACTGATTTTTCCTTCATGAATAACCTCTCATCACTGGTTACCACCTTAGCAGTGGCAGCCCTCTACTGTGCAGACACTGTCCGTTGCCAAGGGCCTAGTGTTTTGGAGATGCCATGAAGTAGTGACGTATTTTGTGGGAAGTAGAAATAATTCGGTCACCACACAAAGAAGCCTACCTTCCCTTTTTACCATGTCACCCACTGTATACCTTGCATTAGGGCCCTGGCCAGTTTGGCTCATTGGATAGAGCATCGGCCTGGGGACTGAAGGGTCCCGGGTTCGATTCTGGTCAGGGGCATGTACCTTGGTTGCGGGCACATCCCCAGTGCGGGGGGTGCAGGAGGCAGCTGATCGATGTTTCTAACTCTCTATCCCTCTCCCTTCCTCTCTGTAAAAAATCAATAAAATATATATTTTTAAAAAGAATGAATTTAGGACCTATTTTTCTCAATAAGCCCCTTCTTAGTAACCTGACAACCAAGGTCTTTTGTTTTCAGGAAGAACTTGCTATAATCAATCACCTCCATTTCCCAGAGAGCCTCCAAGGGCTGCAGCTACTCTAGCATGCCAAGAGGGCTCTTTGTCTCTGTGATTTTAACCACGTCTCTCTCAGGATGTCCACTTATTTGAGGTTGTGGCCAAAGAATGTCAAAGGAGCCCTTGAATTCAGAAGTGGCAATATCACATTGCGTGGATTTGATGCAGCGGTGTAAGGAAGGAGAGGGAAAGAGAATGGCTTAACAGGGGAAAGTGTTGTGTTCCTACTGTGTTTGTATTTCTGTATAAAAACATCTTTCTGTTTCTTCTTTTCACAAATGAGGAGGAATAGTGCACTGCAGTGGGCTACGAAGATAGTGGATACTAGGACCAGACTAATGCTTGGCTTCAAATCTCAGCACCACCATTTACAGACTGTGTAAATTGACTATGGTCCTTCACTTACTCTTGTGTGATATTTTAAATATGACAGTGCCTACATTAAAAGGTTACTATGAGGATCAATTCAGTCCATACTTGTGAAGTATTTAAAACAGTGCTGGAATATCCCAACTGTTTAATAAGGGTATTAATATGTCTGTGTAAATCAGTTCAGAGGTAATTGGTTTTTTAAAAAATATACTTTTTATTGATTTCAGAGAGGAAGGGAGAGGGAAAGAGAGATAGAAACACCAATAATGAGAGAGAATTATTGATTAGCTGCCTCCTGCATGCCCCTTACTGGGGATCGAGCCCACAACTAGGGCATGTGGCCTTGACTGGAATCGAACCTGGGATGCTTCAGTCTGCAGGCAGATGCTCTATCCACTGAGCCAATTACCTATGGCTAGGGCCAGAAGTAATTGGCTTAAAATCAGTGTTCAGAGGGTCCAGATATCCCAGTTTGCTTAGCACAGTACACTCTAGAATGGACACAAACATTGCTAGTGTTGAATTTATATGAGATTATTTCACTGTAATATGTGTGCACACACACACGTGTGTGTGTGTGTGTGTGTGTGTGTGTGTGTGTGTGTGTGTCCATCCAGGCTGCCTGGAATGAATCAATAGACATTGTGACATTTTAAAAATTATTTCTGAGTTTCCTGCCTGCACCTGTCCTGGAGCTATACATTTTGTCAATAAAATTTCCATGCTCCAGCATAATATTTATTTAAAAAGTAGTGCAACATTGGATTCCAAGCTTGATGAAGAGGAATCAATAATGGGAAACAGATCTATATTGTTTTTTTAAAGTATATTTTATGCTTACTCTCTAATTTCCATTTGTATGTTGCCTTTGGATATAAGAAATTATTTTTGTTTAAATAGCAAGTTTTCATGAATCTGGCTGTAGCAATGTTCCAGTGAAAGAGGTTATGATTTTATTTTTAATTTTTTTCTCCTTAATCGAGTTTTAGAGGAAGGGAGAGGGAGAGAGAGAAAGATCAATGACTGGGAATCAAGCTGGCAACCCTTCAGTGCACAGGATGATGCCCAGCCAACTGAGCCATACTGGCCAGGGCAAGAAATTAAGATTCAGATTGTAAATTGCAATTTATCAAAATGTAATGATAAATAGTACTATTCTCAAAGAGACTATTGTGGAGAGAAGGGGTGGGAAAGATGTTACAATGTTTAAAGTATTGCTTTTTTAAAAAATTTTAGCTCAAGGACTTAGATATTGGGAAAGAAGTTAGGATGTTCCCAAAGAGGAAAGAAAAACAGGAATTGGGGAGCGGGGAGCCATGTGCTCTAGACTCATGTAAGGGGATCTTTTTTTCAAATTAGCTTTTAGTATTGGGAAAGTTATAAGCTGCCTGCAAGTTAAGAGGCAGATAATAGAATAGTCAGACAAATTAAAAAAATATATTTTTTGCCATAACCGGTTTGGCTCAGTGGATAGAGCGTCGGCCTGCGGACTGAAAGGTCCCAGGTTCAATTCCAGTCAAGGGCATGTACCTGGGTTGCGGGCACTTCCCCAGTGGGGGATGTGCAGGAGGCAGCTGATCGATGTTTCTCTCTCATCGATGTTTCTGACTATCTCTCTCCCTTCCTCTCTGTAAAAAATCAATAAAATATATTTAAAAAAAATAAAAATAAAAAAATATATTTTTAATTATTTGAAAATGAAAAATGTTTTTGTTATGCTGCTAATTCTTTTTGTCATGCAGTTAAGAATTTGAGTACAACAGACCATTTTCCATTTCACAGAATGTAGGTGAATACTGAGTTTGGATGATAACAGCAATTCAGTTATGTTAGAATTGCTGAGATATCGATGTCTATACTCCTAAGATAGTCATCCACATCTAATACAATGTTTACTGAAAAAATACAGGCACTTCATAGGGCGTAGCATCCTAGTAAAGTATTCTTGATCAAAACTAAAATGATCTTCTCTGAAACCAACAAGATTGCATTCTAGCTTTCTAAATTTCCATTGGTTAAGGTGGAGCATGCGACCTGAACAACAAAAGTAAAAGACACTACAAGAAGAATGGATACCTGACAAGGTTCAACAGACATGTGAAATCAAGCTTCTTCTGTTCTACCTTTCAAATTGGGCCCATTCTGAGAGAGGGAGGGAGGGAGGGAGAGAGACAGAGAGAGACAGAGACCCAGGAACAGCAGTTACCTGGGAAGAAGAGGTGATGTCCTAACTGAAAGTCCTGTGCCACTCACACCTAGAGAGAATTTTCATCCACAGAGTTCCCCTGTGCTAGCATAGGTGATTAAAACTCCAAGAGAAATTCTTTCTGGACAGAGGATTGGTTCAAGGGGCCCTTGGAAGCCAGAGAATTTGGAAAGGGCAATCTTGGAGAGAAGAGTACATGCAAGGGAATATCCTAATTCTATGAATGAATCTGTATAACACATTTCAAACCAATTTGTAAGTTGCACACACACATGGCAGACCCAAAGGAGCATGGTAAGATACTTTGAACTTCATAAACCACTAGTCAAGTCTCAGACTAAATCCTGAGAGGTGCATGTGTGGGGCAGTCAAACCATATAGCAGTTTCTTTGCAAAGGAAACTGAAAATGGAAAATCATCTAAAGAAGGTGAGATATAATTTTTAGTTTAATCCTAATGAGGTTGATGTCTAGCTAAACCAACCAACCAAATAAAAAAAGTATTCTCCAGGGGATAACATCATAATATTTGAAATACAGTACAATTGCACACAGGAATAGAATCCAAAATAATGTTATATATCAAGAACCAAGAAAATTTTGGGGGAAAAGGTGACCCAGATAATAGAATAGCCAGACAAAGATTTTAAGGAAGCCATCATAACCGTGCTTCTTTGGAGTAAAGGTGGCATGAAGGTAAATGCTGTTGAAATGAAAGAAAAGATAGACATTCTAAGCAGAGAAATACAAACTATTTTTGTAAAGTCAAGTGTAAATTTTATAAATCAAAATTACAATATTAGACATTAAAAATGTACTAATGGGATCAACAGAAGAATGAAAATGATAAAGACAGATTCAGTAACTTGAAATTAGAATAATAGTAATTATCCAATCACATGAGCAAAGAGAAGATTGGAATAAAATGAGCATAGACTCAGAAATTGTGGTCTTTATTGGATTCCTAAAAGGAGTTTAAAAAGATATTGGCACAGAACATATATTTAGAGAAATAATTGTTGAAACTTCCTAAAATAGGCAGATAGCAATTTACAGATCCAGAAAGCTCAGAGACCCCAAAAGATTATAAACTCCGAGGATATTACACCCAGAAATATCATAATCAAACCTCTAAAAACCATAGATTATATAAAAACCCTTGAAAATGGCCAATAGAAAATAGCACAGTGCATATAAGGGGGTAATGATTCAAGTAACAATGCACTAGTCCTGGGAAACCATAGGGCCAGAATATAGCAACATCTTTTAAATCTGAGAGAAAATAAGTCAACCCTGAATTCGACAACCTGCGAAAATATCCTTAAGGAATGACAATGAAATAATGACATTCTCAAGTAAACGAAAGAGTAAAATAGAGTTTGTTTCTGGAAAACCTAGTCTAAAATAAATGTTAAATAAAGTTTTTCAGACTGAAGGAAAATGATAATCATGGAGAACTTTGAGTACCAAAATGAAGAAAAATAAATAAAAATGGTAAATGTCTGGATAAATATAGTTGACTATTTTTCTCAACTTAAGTTTTTCAAAATATGTTTGGCTATGGAAAGCAAAACATAATATTAACTGTTGAGGTATCATAATATGTAGATGTAAGACATATGACAACTATAAAGGGGAGGTGATTTTGCTTGAAATGGTAAATCTTTAACTGAAATAGATTTTTAATAGTAAGATATATATGTTTTAATCTCTATAATAACCACTAAAACATTTAATACAGGGAGACACTTAAAAACCAAAAGATAGCCCGGCAGATGTGGCTCAGTGGTTGAGTGTCAACCTATGAACCAGAAGGTCAGGGTTCTATGCCCGGTCAAGGCAAATGCCCAGGCTCAATCCCAGCAGGGGGCATGCAAGAGGCAGTGGATAGATGATTCTCTCTCATCTATGATGTTTCTATCTCTCTCCCTCTCCCTCCCTCTCTCTGAAATCAATAAAAACATATAAACATTTTTTAAATCAAAAGGTAAATAAAAGTTCATACTAAAAATAGGCTAATAATCCTATATAATAAAGAGGGAATATGCAAATTGATCATCACTCTGACACAAAGATGGCGGCGCCCACAGCAGAGGCGGGGTTTCCGTACACAAAATGGCTGCACCCACAGCAGAGGCTGAGCTCCCTAACGAGCCTTAATGAGCAATCAGCAGGGATCTGAGGCTGCGCACCCCCTGCCCCCATGGGGCTTGACAGGGTACCTCAGGCCATGCCCCCCACCTTGGCACCAGGCTGGGGGACCTCAGGCTACACACCCCCCAGCAGGGTTTGATGGGGGACCTGAGGCCATGCTCCCCACCCCAGCACTGGACCGGGGGACCTGAGGCCGCACCCCCTACTAGGCGGGGCTTTATGGGGGACCTCAAGGTGTGCCTCCCAGCCGGGTGCTGGACCAGGGAACCTCAGGCCGTGCCCCCCGCCCAGTGGAGCTTGACGGGGGACCTCAGGCAACACCCCTGCCCCAGTGCCAGGCCGGGGAACCTCAGGCCATGCCCCCCCACCTGGCGGGGCTTGACGGGGGACCTCAGGCTGCGCCTTCTGCCCCGGCACCAGGCCAGGTGACCTGAGGCCACACCCCGTGCCCTGGCGCTGAGTCAAGGGACCTGAGGCTGCGCCCCCCACCCGGTGGGGCTTGACAAGGGTGGGACTGGCTGGACCTGGATTTAGCCCAATGGGGTGGGGGTGGCCGGGTCTGGGTCTCGTGCGATTTTGAGGTGCACATTGGTGGGCAGGGACTTGACTCTAGGTCCTGTGGTGTGCCCCAGACTCTGACAGGAGGAAGATTTTCATATACATTTTACTAATTTTCTTTCATTTCCAGACTCTGACAGGAGGAAGATTTTCATATACATTTTATGAATTTTCTTCATCTCTGACACTTCTATTATAGAGAAAGGGCAAATAGCAATATTAAAATATTTCCTTTAATTAATCCCCTTTTAATGTGCACAAATTTTGTGCACTGGGCCACTAGTACAAAATAAGGAAGAAGTTGTTGAAGAGAAAACAAACACGAAAGGGAAAACAACAATAAAAAGCATACAACAGTAGAGCCAAATCCAATGTATCAATAATTATTTTGCATATAAATGTTCAAAGAACATTAATTAAAAAATAAATGTCAGATTAGGTAAAAAAAGAAGACTCAACTAATAGCCATTTACAAGAAACTATCTTTAAATAAACGATATGGATAGGTTAAAAGTAAAAGATGGAGAGGAATATACCACCCAAAGTCTAATCAAAAGAAAGCTGGAGTAGTTTCTTTTCTTTTAATCTTCGCCCCAGGAAAGTGTTTATTGAGAGAGAGAGAGAGAGAGAGAGAGAGAGAGAGAGAGAAAGAGGGGAGAGAAGAGAGAAACATCAACCCTGTTGCCTCTCCTATGTGTCCTGACCAGGGATTGAACCCACAACCTTTTGGTGTACAGGGTGATGCTCCTGGCCAACTCAGCCACCCAGCCAGGGCTGGAGTTGTTTTAATAATATAAGACAAAGCAAATTTCAGAACAAGAAAAAGTATCAGACATAATTAGGAATATTAATTAATGATACAAGGATTCATTCACTAAGAAGGAATAGCAATCTAAATATGTGTGCACCTGATAACAAAACTTCAAAGTACATAAAGCAAAATCTGACAGAATATGAAGCAGAAATAGACACACTCATAATTATACTTTCAGAATCAGTACTCTTCTCTCAGTCATCAATAGAACAAGTGGTCAGAAAATCAGCAAAACTTAAAAGACCCAAACAACATCATTTACTGCCTTGACTTAATTGATATTTATAGACTGTCTCACCTAATAACAGTAAAGTTAACTATCTTTTTAGGTGTACACTGAACAATAAGGAAGATAGTCCCTCACCTGGGCCATAAAAGGAAAAAAAACTTGAACTTAAAATAACAGAAAGGATCTAAGATATATTCTTCAGCCATAACATATTAATTCAGATTTTAATAACAGAAAGATATCTAAGAAAATCTCTAAATATTTTCAAACAAAACCACCCACTTATAAATTATGCACAATTCAAAGAGGAAATTTTGAGACAATTTTTAAAATACTTGGAACTGAATATAAATGAAAATATAACATTTGAAGTTTGTGGGATATGCAAGATGGAGTAGTGCCATTGCTTTTAAAAATTTTTTTTAAAATATATTTTTATTGATTTCAGAAAGGAAGGGAGAGGGAGAGATAGAAACATCAATGATGAGAGAGAATCATTGATTGGCTGCCTCCTGCACGCCCCCTACTGGGGATCAAGCCTGCAACCCAGGCATGTGTCCTTGACCAGAATCGAACCCAGGACCCTTCAGTCCACAGGCTGACACTCTATCCACTGAGCCAAACAAGCCAGGGCAGTACCATTGCTTTAAGGTCCTCTTTACAATTAAAAATTTCTAGACATAACACTACAAATATGAAAACCTCTGAAACAGGAAAAGAAGTCAGACTGCCTTGGGACCTTGAAACTTAAGGAATAAGACGAGTTTCCGTGTTGCCTCCATTATATTGCAAACAGACAGAGCCCTGCAGAAGCCTCCAACCCAGAACCACCAACAGGCATAGACAAAACACACCAAGATAATCTGTTCCTTCTAGCCAAAGGACAGGAAAAGGATGGTTTAGTAATAGAAAACCTTTTTGGCAATTACCAGCCCAATTCCAATTAGTCTGTCTGTGTCAATTTAATTCTTAAACCAGAATTATCTAAAGAAGAACCTAAAAGGATAGGAGGGACATTTTAATTCTCCCCACAGTAGATTAAGCCAGTTCCTGGAATAAAGTTAATACCCTATAAATCATAGCTTTTTTCAATCTTCTATAGAGAAACACCTATCATGAAAAAACTTTATGCACTCAGTTGGTATGGTATACTAAAACCATCAGGAAGAAGGTATTGTAGAGGAGGAGCATTTGAAGCACTCATTTGCCAAGTAGTTGTCAGAACCATTTTCTTTAATATGCATATTAATGATATGCCATTTGCTAAACTCCTTCCTGAGCGGGGTCAGGAAAGCCAAGGAAGTGGCCTTTTTCATAAATATTAGAATAACTCTAGGGATGTCTGATTGATGGTTGTTGAATAAGAACTAAGCAAAAATCAATCCTTATTTTCTTATAGGGACAATTAATAACTACAGACAAAATATTCCCAAAAGTATAGATCACAGTGTTATTTACCATAGCATTATGAGTTATTTTCAGTAGCAGAGTTGGTCTGAGTAATATGACTTGCCATAATCGCAGAAATGTAACTCTGTAGTCTAAATTTTAAATATAATCTTATATATTGCAGGTAGCTTAAAATAGCAACAATTTTAGAATTTTTAAAAATTTCTCTTATTTTCTATGTCTTATGTATTCATTTTAGGATTGATGAATAAAATTTATTTTAAAATAAATAAATTTATAAGTATTTATTAAGCATTTCTGATATGTCTAGATATGTTCAAATAGAATAACTAGGAGGTACACACACTGACACACATATGCATATACACTGATATATAAAATGATTTCCATTAGATGTTTTGCTAGCCAAAGGAGTTTTATTAAAATCTTTGGAATGAAGGAATTTATTGCAGTGTTCATTATAACTATAAAAATTGAAAACAAAAGCTACCGCCACTATTTGGAGACATTTATGTTTCTTGGCTTGGGTAAAAATTTTGTATTTGCTTTGTATTGATTTATTGTTTCTATAGGTCTCTCTGTGTGTGCTTCTCCCCACAACAAAGGAGCAAGAATAAACAGAAGGACCTACATTAAATTGTTAACATTGCTCATATTTGGAAGTAGAGAGAAGTTTTTAAATGTATTTTTAATGTTTTTCTCCAATTCCCTCTGTTTATTTCACTTAGTAAACATAATTCTCTGTAGGTGAAAAATGAATTGATCCATAACCTAGAAGAAGACAACTGTGTCTTCATTTTACTTTTCTAAGAGAAACTTTGGCCATGGCAAGAGCATTTACTGAAAATATAAACTGCACTGAGGAAAGCTGTAAGTACATCTCTGCTTTGTCTCCCAACTTTGTCCAGAGTGAGTGGTGCTATTATGAACTCTACTTTGCCCACCACAATCTCTTCCATGAAAGTTACGAGTACTTTATTTTAAAGTATTTTAAAATTTTGATTTTATTGTCATAAGAACATGAGATTTAGCCTCTGGCCCAATTTTTTTAAGTGTACAATACATTACTGTTGATTATAGGTACAATGTTGCACAGCATATCTCTCCAGTTTATTTATCTTATTTAACTGACACTTCATGCCTGCTGATTACTAACTCCAAATTTTCCCATCTCCCAGTCCCTGGGAACCAACATTCCAGTCTTTGATTCTGAGTTTGACCATTTTAGAGACCTCATATAAGTGGAATCATGCAGTTTGTGTCTTTCTATGATTAGCTTATTTCACTTAGCATAATGTCCTCATGGTTCATCCATTTTGTTGCAGATGGCAGAATTTCCTTTTCTAGTAAAGCTGGATAGTATTCCACTGTATGTGTATGTGTACTATATTTTCTTTATCCATTTATCTGTCATGGACATTTCGGTTGTTTTCACAGCTTAGCTATTGTGAATAGTGCTACAATGAACATAAGGGTGCTTATGTCTTTTTGAATAAATACCTAGCAGTGGATTGCTGGATCATAGTTCTATTTTTAATTTTTTGAGGAGGCTCCATACGATTGTTCATAGTGGCCTTTTCTTCTTCTTCTTTTTTTTTTTTTAAATAAGTTTTGGTTATTTTCTGTTTTAAAATGTTGATTTAGCTCTTTAATATTAAGGAACAAACCAAAAACAAAATTTAGGAATAAAACAATGTGTAGTTTCCTATATTCATCTATATTATAGATTACATATAAGATTTTGCCTTAATAGAGGATCTATTCGAATGTAATAGTGAAAATTATTATGTTTAAAGTAGTATAAAAGAATCTTTGATTAAGTTGGTGGTGGTAGGCAATGATCATTTTGTATTTCTCTCAAATCCTATATGCCAAGGAACAAGTTCCCTGATAAGACCTTTTGCCTTTGTATTGTGTGGATTTCAAAAAACAGTGTGGTACCAAGGTAAAAAACCATGTGTGTGTGTGTGTGTGTGTGTGTGTGTGTGTGTGTGTGTGTGTGTTGGATATATTTAATATGTGCAAATACACACACAGTTGTCTACAAAGTGAACTAGAATTCTTTAAAGTTTCAGAAACCAGAATTACTGATGTCATAGACTTAACCTGATGTGGCAAGCTCTTGACGAATATATTTCCATTTCCCACAAGATCCTGGCAGTACGTAAGAGCATTCACACTTTACAGGACCGAGGCTCAGGGATGTGAACTGACTTGACCTGGATCACATGGTATGACCTCACTGAATCCAAAGACGGTCCTGGCTGCTTTGCACATGTCCTGACCCAAGTCAGCCTTTCCCTAGGACCTTCAGCTTCTCAGAGGTTCTGTGACAGAAGATAATTCTGCAGTGACCACTTACTGGTCTTGTCACCCTCTCTGAGTGTGACTGAAGAATAATTGTAGGGACACGGGTTCTTTCTGCAGCCCACCCGCTCATATACTTTGTTTCAGCTTCCCTGGAATGGGGAGCTGTGTGCTAGACCACGATTATGTGTCTAAAGAACCTGGGCATTTCCTGGGTCAGTCCTGTGGTTGCTCTTGGGTCTGTTCCAGGGAACCACACTGCTCTCTGACAAGGGGGTAGAGAGGCCTTCATCAAACACATATTCCCACTCTAGAATCCAGGAGTCCTCATAAATTTTTTCTTTGAGGCACAAATGACTGGAGGTAAAATCCTGTGGCCTGTCATTTTCAATCTGTGTGAACCTGAGCAAGACATTTAGTTGTTGGGAGAAAAAGTTTTCCTCTACCAACCTAAGCTCAAATGGTCATGGCCTGTGAATTAACTGATGATAGACAGATTAACAGTAGAAAAGATGGGCATATGTGGAAGCACTCAATAATGAGTAACTCCATGAATAGCTAGAGAGAAAGGTTTATAAACCATCTAAGCAAAAGGGAGGGAGGTTAGGGCTCCGATGGGAAAGTTATGGAAAGTTCTGTTGGACTTTTTCATGCTAATGATAATGGGCAGTCTATCTCCTCCCTTGCTCAACATTTCCCAGGGTGTACGTATGTGTATGAGATGCTAAGCGTCAGTCTTCCTTCAATTAGAAAATTCCCTGTTGAGGGCAGGGGTGTAGGTCAATGGAAGTTGTATTTTTGGTAGTTTCTGCTTAAAATTAGATAATGTTTCTATGGTTGCTGTCAGGTGTTTTCAGTTTAAAATCATCTTTATACCACTTTGGGGGGCTGCTAATTTCTTCATAGTCATTTGAAAGCCACTTCCTCATTTGTCATGTGAGGGTAACATATGCCTTGCAAATCAGTCCTGAAAATTTCATGAAATTATATACAGAAATTGCCTGAAACATTGGAGGGTGACAACAAACAATATAGTTGTCTTCTTCCTCTTACTGCATATTGTATCCATTGGTTTCAGTTACCAATTCCAGATCTATTATTCCTTGAATTCTATCTCACATTAAATCATTGCTGCCTCTAGTTTTCTTGATCGGGCTACTAGGCTTCAAAAAACAGAGAAAATATGTTTGTGAACTCAAAGGGAATGTTCCTGGTCACAACTTCAACTTGGAAAGCAATTTCCTCATTACGTGGTTGCCCATAATTTATCACCTCTCTCTCTAGTTAAAACCTAAGAACATTTACTGGGTGCCCACCATGAGCCCTATCCTATGCCCTCCCTTACCTTGTACACTTCCTGAAGATCAGCAGATCACCCTCCGCCACAGCAGCCTTTACTTCCTCGGGACTCCGTCTCCTCCTCCACTCCTTTGCACAAGGAGGAAAGTTCCCATCTCTCCCTCAGGTCCCTATCTGTATTCTCACTCCCAGAAACTAGATCACAAAGAGCCCTGCTCATACGCTCATTCCCTAATAGTTCTCAGGAAGGTACAGATAACAATTGTTTATGTTCTCAAAAAGACTTTAAAATATCTATTTTTCCTCTGTTCTTGAAAGCTGCAATGTTGAACGTAGAGGCAGTGGGCCAGAGCATCTGGGGAGTGACCTGTGGGAAAAGCTGCTGAAAGTGTGAAGTGCTGGAAACCAGGGAAGACTGGATCAGTGAGAAAAGGGGAAAGGAATCAGAGGAAGCAACTGGGAAAAATCAACTGGGGGACTGCCTACAGTGCACTTCATGTGGACTTTAGGGTCCAAAAAACTTTAAAGTTTGGTTCTCCCTTATACAAGCTCTGTGACCCTGGGTAGTTTTTTAAAAGAGCTATTTTGAAGATTGAAGGAGAAAAGTTATATAAAGTAGTTAGTATAAAGCACATCACTAGCATACTATTATTTGTATTGAAACTTAATTTCAAAACATGACTTAGTGTTCTTAGTTTTCAATCTTAGAACTATGCTTCTTTTTAAAAGATACTCTTTTATTTCAAAATCAAAACATACCAAATATATAGAAGTACATTTTGTGCACAAAAAAAACTAAAATCATGAATGACACTGGAATGACTGAGATCAAGGAAATGCTGCAGTAAATAATTACAATTACAGCCTGGCCGACATGGCTCAGTTGGTTGAACGTCATCCCATGAACCAAGTCGCATGCCTGGGTTGCAGACTCGATCCCAGTAGGGGACATGCAAGAGGTAGCCAATCTATGATTCTCTCTCCCTCTCTGAAATAGATAAAAATATATATTATATAAAGAAAAGAAACCCCATATGTAAATCTTTGGGAACCCCGATTGAGTTCAGGAGCCTTGCTTACATTGTTGACAATGACCTCTGACCTCACTCTGCACAACAATCCCTACCTCACGCCCCACACAACAGAGTCCACAGGAACCTCTGATCCAACTCTCAACATGAACCACAGTCTTGAACTTACATGGAAAACCTTTCCTGAACCTGTGGTGGGGCACCTGTCCTGACCCCCTGCTTTACGTCCAGACCTCATCCTATATAGGCACCGACAGCCTCACCTGGCACAGGACCTCCTGCCCAGACACTGTGCAGGGCTTGCTGATCTAACCCTGTGCTGGCTCCATGGCTCTGACCCTCTACAGGAAGCCTTGCCTATAACAGTGCTGGATTCTGCAGAAACCTTTCCCTGACTTCCAACAGAAATCCGTAACTTGACCCGTTTCGGGAATCTCTGACCCGATCGTTCCTAGGAACCCCTAAACTTGCCCTCTGGAAACACTCCCCTGACCCTGTATAGGAAGCCCTGATGGGACTCCCTCTGACAGCCTTGGTCTGGAAGCCTTGCCCTCCCCTTGTACAGGAGCCACTGTCCTGACTGTGGCTAGTGGCTACCACATGAAACAGCGTAGCTCTGGGGAGTCTACAGAATCCTGTAGCAGGCACTGCTATAGGCTTTTCAACCCTGCTCCCCTTTCTTCCTGACTCACTCACTTTCCCAGCCTCCCTTGCAATGACAGGTGGACATGTGACAGTTCTGATCAATCGAGTGAGCAGAGTGACATACGCAACTTCCAGGCCTGGCCCATAGGAACCTCTCATGGGCCCTCTTATGAGCACTGGCTGGTGTTCTCAGTGGTGAGAGCATGGGCTTGTGCACTGAAGGGTCTCGGGTTTGATTCCCAGACAAGGGCATGCACCTGGGTTTAGGTTCGATCCCCTGCCCCAGTTGGAGCATATGCAGGCAGCTGCTGCACTGGCTTTTCTGGCAGGGTTCCATGTTGCTGGGGTATCCATGGAGACCCTTAGCTAGGGTAGAATCTCACAAAGAAGCCATCTTAGAAATGGCCAGAAGCCTTCACGAGGCTATGTGGATCACGTTCCCTGTGTATGTGCAGACCTGGGAACGTACATCCCCAGACTGCCTCATTGGGAATGAATACGGTAAGTAGGTGGGGGTGACCCTAGTTGAGTGGCCCATGGGGCTCCACAAAGTTATGCTAAAAGCCCATTGGGAAAAGGCTGCTGGTGCCTGCAGCTGCCAGAGTGACCAGTGGGGCTCAGACCCAGGAGTCCCCCAATGGCCAGCAGCTGCTCTGGCAACCTATGGGCAGGTGGGAAGGTTGGCCACCATGTGGGGCTGGTGGGAATCACTGCATCTTGAAAGCAGGATGGTTTCAGACCTTCTGTTCCCTTCTTTCTTCCTTCCCATACCCACCCACACCCCAAACAGTCTTCCAGGTTAATGCATGCCTCTGCCGTCTGGAGGGGACCCCAGGAGGCTCACCATACACCAGCTGGGCCTATGGCAGCACGGGGCTCTACCCTCCCGCAACTGTGAGCCCCACCTGGGAGACCACCCCTCCCCAGGCCTCAGAAGATTCCTATGCAAGAGGCACCTTCCTAGAGAACATCAGGACACAGCGACGGAGTCCGGACCTGTTGGCGCTGGGGCCTGCGGTGCCTTCCTCCATCCCTGTCCCCAGCAGTGCCTACGGGCCCCCCGACTTTCCTAGGAGCTTCTTTCCTCCAACCAGAAGCCCCCCCAATCCAGCGGTCTTTTCCTCCCCCAACCTCCAAGGAGCCCTGCCCCCGTCCACCTGTGGTGAGGCTCCCCCAAAGGGACAGGGAGGTTGAGGAGGGGGATGGGGTCCAAGGCAAAGTTGGGCTGAGCCTGGTCCCTCTTGCCCCCCTGTCCACCACACCAGAGGCCTGGGATTGTGCGCCATGCAGGGTGGTTCTGAGACGGTGTGACAGCATGTGTACCAGGCACAGCGAAAGTCCGGCAGAGCGAAAGTCCGGCAGAGCGAAAGCCGCTCCACAGTGCCACCTGTGCAATGCCGGTGGTCAGACGATGACTAGGCAGAACAAGCCCCAAAGGCGCCCGGTAAGAGCCCAGGCCGGCCTCCCCTCATCCAGGTACTCTGTTCTCTCTCCGGGCAGGGATCTCTGCCCTCACACTCTATGAGAACCCACATCCCCCCTCCCTGCCCCATCCACTCAGGGACCCAGCTCTGTACAGGAGTGTCTACCCTCAGCCCACCCTCGGGCTGCAAGCAGGCATGCCGTCCACTCCCTGCACAGCAGCTTTCATCCTTGGCTACACACTGGGATCACCGTGGGGCCCTCCCGAGATGGGTTGATTTACTTGGTCTGGGGCGCTGCCTGGGCATCAGGATTGTTTTCGGCTCCCCAAGGGAGTCCAATGTCCGCCAACGCTGAGAACCACTGATGAAGCACCCCACGCCATTTGGAAAGCCCCGGGACAGGAGGCCATGTCCTCGCCCCTCAGAGCACCCTCAGTCTACGCCTTGTCCAGGAAGCCCTGCCTGCACCCTGACCCTCATCTCCTGGGTCCTCCACCCACCAGTGCACTGACCCTCATTTTCTTGCTGCCCCCAGAAGGTCAGCAAGCGTGCAGGTGCCCAGTGCACCAACTGCCAGACAACCATCACGGCAGTGTGGCGGCTGAATGCCAATAGAGACCCCGTGTGCAATGCCTGCGGCCTTTATTACAAGCGACACCAGGTGTGCCCTGCCTCTTGGAGCCTCCCCCCTGCACCCCCATCCCACTAACCTGGCCTTCCTTCTCCTTTTCCTTTCCTGTATTCTTCCTATCTCCCCTTCTCTCTTCTCCCTGTTATTCTCCTCCCTCCTCCTTCCCTATCACCCTTCTCTTCTCTACACCTTCATCTCCTCCCTGCCTGTCTTTTCCCTCCTGCTCCCTTCTCTCTCCTCCATTTCTCATTTCCTTCCCCCTCCCCTCCAGCCATCAGCTAGTCCTATGGCTGGAGGCTCCCTCAGCCTTTCCATTGCTTAGGGCCTCACAAGCTCATGATTCCTTAGGGCATTATCTGTGCCACAGCTGGGGCCTGCTCCCCTAGTCCTTGACCCAGTTCCCGACTCTTAAGGAGTGGGGTGGAAAGGGTGTCCCTGCTGGAGACACAGAGGCAAAAGTCTGAGGTTGGGGAACACTCATGGCCTCTCTTTCATCAGGTGAACCGACCACGGACCGTGCAGAAGGGTGGTATAAAGTCTAGAAAACCCAGGCCATCACAGAAAGAAAAGAAGCCAGTGTCGAGTCTCGGAGGCACAGGACCAGCTGATGCACCGGCTGGTGGCTTCATGGTGGTGGCTGGGAGCAGCGATGGTGGGAATTGTGGGGAAGTGGCCTCAGGCTTGAGATTGGGCCCACCTGGTACTGCCCATCTCTACCAAGGCCTGGGCCCCGAGGTGCTGTCCGGGACTGTCAGCCACCTCATGCCTTTCCCCGGGCCCCTGTTGGGTTCACCCACAGGCTCCTTCCCCACAGGCCCCATGCCTCCCACCACCACCAGCACTGTGGAGGCGCCACTCAGCCCATGAGGACACAGAGCATGACTCAGAGCAGGGGTAGGGTCCCTCTCCGCGTGGAGCCAGAAGTTTCTACAACCCAACCTCTGGGCCCCCCACAGCTCTGGTCTGGACCATCAACGATTTGTAAAATAAATCATCAGAGTCCTGAAGTTGGAGGTGTGAGTCTGAGTGGGACTGAATAAAGAGCCGTGGTAGGTGGGGTGTGCAACGGTGCCTGTGGCTCTCTGGTGATGGCGTGAGGCCGTGTGAGACAGCACGTGTCACCCTTCATGATAGTGGGTTATGATGTGCAAGTATAAGAGTGTACTCGTATGTGAGACCACGTGTGACAGCAACCAGGGTGTATGATACGGCGTGTACCTGCACACGTCATGGGCAGAGACAGTGTGTGGTGGCTGACTGCTCTGTGAGGTGGTGACCATGGGGGTGAGGTTCTGAGAGATGGTGTGCACGACACCAGACAACTGTGAGAAACGGGGCACCAGTGACTGTATGAGAGGACGTGGGGGTATGTGTGTAACGGGGTGTGCTGAGGCAACATGTGAGGCTGTGCTCATGTGATTGTGCACCATGCAGGGTGGTTCTGAGACGGTGTGACAGCATGTGTACCAGGCACAGCATTTGCTCAATAAACATTTCTGGGATGCTCACCAAGGGCTGTGTAGGACGGATGTGGAGACCTAGCAGTGTGACCTGAGGTACTGCATGTCAGGAGGTCTTTGTGGGTCTGGCAAGGGCAGCACTTGTGTGCAAGCATGTGTATGTGAGCGTATTGCACATCCTGTGCCCTGTCACAGTGCTTCCGAGTGGCTGACAGCGTGAGCAGCTCTGTACACTTGTTTGTGGAGGTATCAATATATACAATTTCAGTCTGTAAGTTAGGGACCCACCTCCAGGGGACAGAAGACATGTTCAGGACAGGAACGGGAGGCCAAGATTGGGGCTGGAAAGACAGCCAGCAAGAAGGGCAGAAGGCCAGTCTGGGACCGTGGGGTTGTCCATGGGCCCTCCTGTCACTCATCTCTTATCTCTCTCAGCCCAGCTCGGCCTGCAGCCCTGTGGGAAATGGTAGAGAAGGAGGGGGGAGATTAGGAGGACAAAATAATCTCCAGGGGGGGATATTTAGACCCCATAGGTGGTGAGCTCCCCACAGTGCCAACTCCCTCCCCATTGCACCCACTCACCTGGGATGTGTTCTTCCACGGAACAAACCCTCACGCTGGAGCATGCACGGAGTCAGGTGACATCCTAACCCAGACAGGTTAAGCGTCTCTCCCAAGGCCACACAGCTGGTGGCACAGGGCTGAGCCAGGCTGCATGGCGTAGCCTCCACACTGCCCAGAGGCTCCTAACCACAAGCAGCCCCGTTTCCTGAGTGCTCACTGTGGTCAACAACAGCGGAAGGCTCAGGTGCTTTCCTTCATGAACACCTGAAAAAATACTCTAGTCCGGCTGGTGTGGCTCAGTGGCTGAGTATCAACAGAACAGCATCCCTTCAGCTCGTCAGCACACTGGCCGACTGAAGAACCACAGTAGTCCCTGCTCATGACAGGGATTGTCCAGAACTTCCCTGGCCGCTCCACAGAACCCCAGCCTCCTCATCCTGTGGGAGCCCCTGTCCTCGTCTTGAACAGAAACCTCTTTCAGAACCTGTGCTGGACAGGCCCCTGGACCCGCCGTGTTCAGGAGCCCCGGATCCCCAACTCCTATCAAAACGGCAGCCCTAGCCTGGTTCAGGAGCCTCTCTGATACTGGAGCTCTAAGGGAACCCTTTCTCTAATCAACAGGAAACCCATCCTGACCCTGAGCAGGATCACCGGTCCTCACCTTCTACAGGAGGCACCCTGTCCTGCCACCACAGCACAGGAACCTCCGCCTTCCCTGGTGGCAGGACAGAGCCTGCCCCACCCACCCTTATAGAAATGCCTGGCCTGACCCTCTTCATGGCACTCCATCTCTATAGGAATCCTGCCTGGACCTTGGACGGGACAGCTCTGTCCTCACACTGCACTGCAGCCCTGCTGTCCAGGTAGCATTTTAGAACCACTTTGCTCATCTTAAAATCTAGTTCTGAAACCACCTTCCTGACGCTGTCTGCAGAAATTCTCTCTCATCATTGATATTTCTATCTCTCCCCCTTTCCCTTCCTCTCTGAAATCAATAAAAATATATTTTAAAGAAAGAAACCCCCATCTGTAAACTCTTTGGGAACCCTGATTGAGTTCAGGAGCCTTGCTTACATCGTTGACAATGACCCCTGACGTCACTCTGCACAACAATCCCTACCTCACACCCTACCCCACAGAGTCCACAGGAACCTGTGATCCAACTCTCAATGTGAACTTCAATCTTGAACTTACATGGAAAACCTTTCCTGAATCTGTGGGCGGCACCTGTCCTGACCCCCTGCTTTACGTCCAGACCTCATCCTATATAGGCACCGACAGCCTCACCTGGCACAGGACCTCCTGCCCAGACACTGTGCAGGGCTTGCTGATCTAACCCTGTGCTGGCTCCATGGCTCTGACCCTCTACAGGAAGCCTTGCCTATAACAGTGCTGGATTCTGCAGAAACCTTTCCCTGACTTCCAACAGAAATCCGTAACTTGACCCGTTTCAGGAATCTCTGACCCGATCTTTCACAGGAACCCCTAAACTTGCCCTCTGGAAACACTCCCCTGACCCTGTATAGGAAGCCCTGATGGGACTCCCTCTGACAGCCTTGGTCTGGAAGCCTTGCCCTCCCCTTGTACAGGAGCCACTGTCCTGACTGTGGCTAGTGGCTACCACATGAAACAGCGTAGCTCTGGGGAGTCTACAGAATCCTGTAGCAGGCACTGCTATAGGCTTTTCAACCCTGCTCCCCTTTCTTCCTGACTCACTCACTTTCCCAGCCTCCCTTGCAATGACAGGTGGACATGTGACAGTTCTGATCAATCGAGTGAGCAGAGTGACATACGCAACTTCCAGGCCTGGCCCATAGGAACCTCTCATGGGCCCTCTTATGAGCACTGGCTGGTGTTCTCAGTGGTGAGAGCATGGGCTTGTGCACTGAAGGGTCTCGGGTTTGATTCCCAGACAAGGGCATGCACCTGGGTTTAGGTTCGATCCCCAGCCCCAGTTGGAGCATATGCAGGCAGCTGCTGCACTGGCTTTTCTGGCAGGGTTCCATGTTGCTGGGGTATCCATGGAGACCCTTAGCTAGGGTAGAATCTCACAAAGAAGCCATCTTAGAAATGGCCAGAAGCCTTCACGAGGCTATGTGGATCACGTTCCCTGTGTATGTGCAGACCTGGGAACGTACATCCCCAGACTGCCTCATTGGGAATGAATACGGTAAGTAGGTGGGGGTGACCCTAGTTGAGTGGCCCATGAGGCTCCACAAAGTTATGCTAAAAGCCCATTGGGAAAAGGCTGCTGGTGTCTGCAGCTGCCAGAGTGACCAGTGGGGCTCAGACCCAGGAGTCCCCCAATGGCCAGCAGCTGCTCTGGCAACCTATGGGGAGGTGGGAAGGTTGGCCACCATGTGGGGCTGGTGGGAATCACTGCATCTTGAAAGCAGGATGGTTTCAGACCTTCTGTTCCCTTCTTTCTTCCTTCCCATACCCACCCACACCCCAAACAGTCTTCCAGGTTAATGCATGCCTCTGCCGTCTGGAGGGGACCCCAGGAGGCTCACCATACACCAGCTGGGCCTATGGCAGCATGGGGCTCTACCCTCCCGCAACTGTGAGCCCCACCTGGGAGTACACCCCTCCCCAGGCCTCAGAAGATTCCTATGCAAGAGGCACCTTCCTAGAGAACATCAGGACACAGCGACGGAGTCCGGACCTGTTGGCGCTGGGGCCTGC
This sequence comes from Myotis myotis, assembly GCF_014108235.1. Taxonomy (NCBI): domain Eukaryota; kingdom Metazoa; phylum Chordata; class Mammalia; order Chiroptera; family Vespertilionidae; genus Myotis; species Myotis myotis. The sequence continues at coordinate 8,189,925 of NW_023416346.1, read as the reverse complement.
GGTGCCTTCCTCCATCCCTGTCCCCAGCAGTGCCTACGGGCCCCCCGACTTTCCTAGGAGCTTCTTTCCTCCAACCAGAAGCCCCCCCAATCCAGCGGTCTTTTCCTCCCCCAACCTCCAAGGAGCCCTGCCCCCGTCCACCTGTGGTGAGGCTCCCCCAAAGGGACAGGGAGGTTGAGGAGGGGGATGGGGTCCAAGGCAAAGTTGGGCTGAGCCTGGTCCCTCTTGCCCCCCTGTCCACCACACCAGAGGCCTGGGATTGTGCGCCATGCAGGGTGGTTCTGAGACGGTGTGACAGCATGTGTACCAGGCACAGCGAAAGTCCGGCAGAGCGAAAGTCCGGCAGAGCGAAAGCCGCTCCACAGTGCCACCTGTGCAATGCCGGTGGTCAGACGATGACTAGGCAGAACAAGCCCCAAAGGCGCCCGGTAAGAGCCCAGGCCGGCCTCCCCTCATCCAGGTACTCTGTTCTCTCTCCGGGCAGGGATCTCTGCCCTCACACTCTATGAGAACCCACATCCCCCCTCCCTGCCCCATCCACTCAGGGACCCAGCTCTGTACAGGAGTGTCTACCCTCAGCCCACCCTCGGGCTGCAAGCAGGCATGCCGTCCACTCCCTGCACAGCAGCTTTCATCCTTGGCTACACACTGGGATCACCGTGGGGCCCTCCCGAGATGGGTTGATTTACTTGGTCTGGGGCGCTGCCTGGGCATCAGGATTGTTTTCGGCTCCCCAAGGGAGTCCAATGTCCGCCAACGCTGAGAACCACTGATGAAGCACCCCACGCCATTTGGAAAGCCCCGGGACAGGAGGCCATGTCCTCGCCCCTCAGAGCACCCTCAGTCTACGCCTTGTCCAGGAAGCCCTGCCTGCACCCCGACCCTCACCTCCTGGGTCCTACACCCACCAGTGCACTGACCCTCATTTTCTTGCTGCCCCCAGAAGGTCAGCAAGCGTGCAGGTGCCCAGTGCACCAACTGCCAGACAACCATCACGGCAGTGTGGCGGCTGAATGCCAATAGAGACCCCGTGTGCAATGCCTGCGGCCTTTATTACAAGCGACACCAGGTGTGCCCTGCCTCTTGGAGCCTCCCCCCTGCACCCCCATCCCACTAACCTGGCCTTCCTTCTCCTTTTCCTTTCCTGTATTCTTCCTATCTCCCCTTCTCTCTTCTCCCTGTTATTCTCCTCCCTCCTCCTTCCCTATCACCCTTCTCTTCTCTACACCTTCATCTCCTCCCTGCCTGTCTTTTCCCTCCTGCTCCCTTCTCTCTCCTCCATTTCTCATTTCCTTCCCCCTCCCCTCCAGCCATCAGCTAGTCCTATGGCTGGAGGCTCCCTCAGCCTTTCCATTGCTTAGGGCCTCACAAGCTCATGATTCCTTAGGGCATTATCTGTGCCACAGCTGGGGCCTGCTCCCCTAGTCCTTGACCCAGTTCCCGACTCTTAAGGAGTGGGGTGGAAAGGGTGTCCCTGCTGGAGACACAGAGGCAAAAGTCTGAGGTTGGGGAACACTCATGGCCTCTCTTTCATCAGGTGAACCGACCACGGACCGTGCAGAAGGGTGGTATAAAGTCTAGAAAACCCAGGCCATCACAGAAAGAAAAGAAGCCAGTGTCGAGTCTCGGAGGCACAGGACCAGCTGATGCACCGGCTGGTGGCTTCATGGTGGTGGCTGGGAGCAGCGATGGTGGGAATTGTGGGGAAGTGGCCTCAGGCTTGAGATTGGGCCCACCTGGTACTGCCCATCTCTACCAAGGCCTGGGCCCCGAGGTGCTGTCCGGGACTGTCAGCCACCTCATGCCTTTCCCCGGGCCCCTGTTGGGTTCACCCACAGGCTCCTTCCCCACAGGCCCCATGCCTCCCACCACCACCAGCACTGTGGAGGCGCCACTCAGCCCATGAGGACACAGAGCATGACTCAGAGCAGGGGTAGGGTCCCTCTCCGCGTGGAGCCAGAAGTTTCTACAACCCAACCTCTGGGCCCCCCACAGCTCTGGTCTGGACCATCAACGATTTGTAAAATAAATCATCAGAGTCCTGAAGTTGGAGGTGTGAGTCTGAGTGGGACTGAATAAAGAGCCGTGGTAGGTGGGGTGTGCAACGGTGCCTGTGGCTCTCTGGTGATGGCGTGAGGCCGTGTGAGACAGCACGTGTCACCCTTCATGATAGTGGGTTATGATGTGCAAGTATAAGAGTGTACTCGTATGTGAGACCACGTGTGACAGCAACCAGGGTGTATGATACGGCGTGTACCTGCACACGTCATGGGCAGAGACAGTGTGTGGTGGCTGACTGCTCTGTGAGGTGGTGACCATGGGGGTGAGGTTCTGAGAGATGGTGTGCACGACACCAGACAACTGTGAGAAACGGGGCACCAGTGACTGTATGAGAGGACGTGGGGGTATGTGTGTAACGGGGTGTGCTGAGGCAACATGTGAGGCTGTGCTCATGTGATTGTGCACCATGCAGGGTGGTTCTGAGACGGTGTGACAGCATGTGTACCAGGCACAGCATTTGCTCAATAAACATTTCTGGGATGCTCACCAAGGGCTGTGTAGGACGGATGTGGAGACCTAGCAGTGTGACCTGAGGTACTGCATGTCAGGAGGTCTTTGTGGGTCTGGCAAGGGCAGCACTTGTGTGCAAGCATGTGTATGTGAGCGTATCGCACATCCTGTGCCCTGTCACAGTGCTTCCGAGTGGCTGACAGCGTGAGCAGCTCTGTACACTTGTTTGTGGAGGTATCAATATATACAATTTCAGTCTGTAAGTTAGGGACCCACCTCCAGGGGACAGAAGACATGTTCAGGACAGGAACGGGAGGCCAAGATTGGGGCTGGAAAGACAGCCAGCAAGAAGGGCAGAAGGCCAGTCTGGGACCGTGGGGTTGTCCATGGGCCCTCCTGTCACTCATCTCTTATCTCTCTCAGCCCAGCTCGGCCTGCAGCCCTGTGGGAAATGGTAGAGAAGGAGGGGGGAGATTAGGAGGACAAAATAATCTCCAGGGGGGGATATTTAGACCCCATAGGTGGTGAGCTCCCCACAGTGCCAACTCCCTCCCCATTGCACCCACTCACCTGGGATGTGTTCTTCCACGGAACAAACCCTCACGCTGGAGCATGCACGGAGTCAGGTGACATCCTAACCCAGACAGGTTAAGCGTCTCTCCCAAGGCCACACAGCTGGTGGCACAGGGCTGAGCCAGGCTGCATGGCGTAGCCTCCACACTGCCCAGAGGCTCCTAACCACAAGCAGCCCCGTTTCCTGAGTGCTCACTGTGGTCAACAACAGCGGAAGGCTCAGGTGCTTTCCTTCATGAACACCTGAAAAAATACTCTAGTCCGGCTGGTGTGGCTCAGTGGCTGAGTATCAACAGAACAGCATCCCTTCAGCTCGTCAGCACACTGGCCCACTGAAGAACCACAGTAGTCCCTGCTCATGACAGGGATTGTCCAGAACTTCCCTGGCCGCTCCACAGAACCCCAGCCTCCTCATCCTGTGGGAGCCCCTGTCCTCGTCTTGAACAGAAACCTCTTTCAGAACCTGTGCTGGACAGGCCCCTGGACCCGCCGTGTTCAGGAGCCCCGGATCCCCAACTCCTATCAAAACGGCAGCCCTAGCCTGGTTCAGGAGCCTCTCTGATACTGGAGCTCTAAGGGAACCCTTTCTCTAATCAACAGGAAACCCATCCTGACCCTGAGCAGGATCACCGGTCCTCACCTTCTACAGGAGGCACCCTGTCCTGCCACCACAGCACAGGAACCTCCGCCTTCCCTGGTGGCAGGACAGAGCCTGCCCCACCCACCCTTATAGAAATGCCTGGCCTGACCCTCTTCATGGCACTCCATCTCTATAGGAATCCTGCCTGGACCTTGGACGGGACAGCTCTGTCCTCACACTGCACTGCAGCCCTGCTGTCCAGGTAGCATTTTAGAACCACTTTGCTCATCTTAAAATCTAGTTCTGAAACCACCTTCCTGACGCTGTCTGCAGAAATTCTCTCTCATCATTGATATTTCTATCTCTCCCCCTTTCCCTTCCTCTCTGAAATCAATAAAAATATATTTTAAAGAAAGAAACCCCCATCTGTAAACTCTTTGGGAACCCTGATTGAGTTCAGGAGCCTTGCTTACATCGTTGACAATGACCCCTGACGTCACTCTGCACAACAATCCCTACCTCACACCCTACCCCACAGAGTCCACAGGAACCTGTGATCCAACTCTCAATGTGAACTTCAATCTTGAACTTACATGGAAAACCTTTCCTGAATCTGTGGGCGGCACCTGTCCTGACCCCCTGCTTTACGTCCAGACCTCATCCTATATAGGCACCGACAGCCTCACCTGGCACAGGACCTCCTGCCCAGACACTGTGCAGGGCTTGCTGATCTAACCCTGTGCTGGCTCCATGGCTCTGACCCTCTACAGGAAGCCTTGCCTATAACAGTGCTGGATTCTGCAGAAACCTTTCCCTGACTTCCAACAGAAATCCATAACTTGACCCGTTTCAGGAATCTCTGACCCGATCTTTCATAGGAACCCCTAAACTTGCCCTCTGGAAACACCCTCCTGACCCTGTATAGGAAGCCCTGATGGGACTCCCTCTGACAGCCTTGGTCTGGAAGCCTTGCCCTCACCTTGTACAGGAGCCACTGTCCTGACTGTGGCTAGTGGCTACCACATGAAACAGCGTAGCTCTGGGGAGTCTACAGAATCCTGTAGCAGGCACTGCTATAGGCTTTTCAACCCTGCTCCCCTTTCTTCCTGACTCACTCACTTTCCCAGCCTCCCTTGCAATGACAGGTGGACATGTGACAGTTCTGATCAATCGAGTGAGCAGAGTGACATACGCAACTTCCAGGCCTGGCCCATAGGAACCTCTCATGGGCCCTCTTATGAGGCACTGGCTGGTGTTCTCAGTGGTGAGAGCATGGGCTTGTGCACTGAAGGGTCTCGGGTTTGATTCCCAGACAAGGGCATGCACCTGGGTTTAGGTTCGATCCCCTGCCCCAGTTGGAGCATATGCAGGCAGCTGCTGCACTGGCTTTTCTGGCAGGGTTCCATGTTGCTGGGGTATCCATGGAGACCCTTAGCTAGGGTAGAATCTCACAAAGAAGCCATCTTAGAAATGGCCCAAAGCCTTCACGAGGCTATGTGGATCACGTTCCCTTTGTATGTGCAGACCTGGGAACGTACATCCCCAGACTGCCTCATTGGGAATGAATACGGTAAGTAGGTGGGGGTGACCCTAGTTTGAGTGGCCCATGGGGCGTCCACAAAGTTATGCTAAAAAGCCCATTGGGAAAAGGCTGCTGGTGCCTGCAGCTGCCAGAGTGACCTGTGGGGCTCAGACCCAGGAGTCCCCCAATGGCCAGCAGCTGCTCTGGCAACCTATGGGCAGGTGGGAAGGTTGGCCACCATGTGGGGCTGGTGGGAATCACTGCATCTTGAAAGCAGATGGTTTCAGACCTTCTGTTCCCTTCTTTCTCCTC
>NW_023416346.1:7927153-8030280 GCF_014108235.1 Myotis myotis | reverse complement strand
GTTTTTCCATCTCTTTTTGTCTTCCTCTATATCTTTTTTCAACGTCCTGTAGTTTTCTGAGAAGAGGTCTTTTACCTCTTCAGTTAAGTTTATTCCTAGGTAGCTTAATTTTTTTGGTGCGATGGTAAATGGGATTGCTTTTTTAGTCTCTCTTTCTGCACATTCACTATTGGTGTATAGAAATGCCATAGAGTTCTTGGCGTTAATTTTGTATCCTGCTACATTGCCGAATTCTTTTATTAAGTCTACTAGTTTATTGATGGAGTCTTTAGGGTTTTTTAAGTATATCATGTCGTCTGCAAATAAGGACAGTTTTACTTCTTCTTTTCCAATTTGGATGCCTTTTATTTCTTCTTCTTGTCTAATTGCAATGGCTAATACTTCCAGTACTATGTCGAACAGGAGTGGTGAGAGTAGGCATCCCTGTCTTGTTCCTGTTCTTAGGGCAAATGGTGTTAGTTTTTGTCCATTGAGTATGATGTTGGCTGTGGGTTTGTCATATATGGCTTTTATTATGTTGAGGTATGATCCTTCAATTCCCACCTTGCTGAGAGTTTTTATCAAAAATGGGTTTTGAATTTTGTCAAACGCTTTTTCTGCATCAATTGATATGACTATGTGGTTTTTTTCTTTCAATTTGTTTATGTGATGTATCACGTTTATTGATTTGCGGATATTGTACCATCCTTGCATCCCTGGGATAAATCCTACTTGGTCGTGGTGTATGATCTTTCTGATGTACTGCTGGATCCGATTTGCTAAGATTTTGTTGAGGATTTTGGCATCTATGTTCATGAGGGATATTGGCCTGTAATTCTCTTTCATTGTGTTGTCTTTACCTGGTTTTGGTATTAGGGTGGTGCTGGCTTCATAGAATGAGCTTGGAAGTGTTCCTTCCTCTTGGATTTTTTGTAGTAGTCTGAGGAGGATAGGTTTTAGTTCTTCCTTGAATGTTTGGTAAAACTCCCCTGTGAAGCCGTCTGGTCCTGGGCTTTTGTTTGATGGAAGCTTTTTGATGACTGCTTCAATTTCTTCCATAGTTATTGGCCTATTGAGATTTTTAGATTCTTCCTGATTAAGTTTTGGAATGTTGTATTTTTCTAGGAATATGTCCATTTCCTCCAGGTTGTCTCGTTTGTTGGAGTAGAGTTGTCCATAGTATTTTTTTTTATTTTATAAAATTATTATTATTATTATTATTTTTTTATTGCTTAAAGTATTACAAAGGGTATTACATATGTGTCCATTTTATCCCCCCGTCCTAGACAGTCCCCTAGCCTGCCCTATCCCCCAATGTCTTATGTCCACTGGTTATGCTTATATGCATGCATACAAGTCCTTTAGTTGATCTCTTACCCCCCTACCTCCTGCCCCGCAACCCTCCCCGGCCTTCCTGCTGCAGTTTGACAATCTGTTTGAGGCAGCTCTGCCTCTGTTTCTATTATTGTTCAAAAGTTTATAATGGTCTCTATTATCCATGAATGAGTGAGATCATGTGGTATTTTTCCTTCATTGACTGGCTTATTTCACTTAGCATAATGCTCTCCAGTTCCATCCATGACGTTGCAAATGGTAAGAGTTCCTTCCTTTTTAGAGCAGCATAGTATTCCATCGTGTAGATGTACCACAGTTTTCTGATCCATTCATCTACTGATGGGCACTTAGGCTGTTTCCAGATCTTAGCTATGGTGAATTGTGCTGCTATGAACATAGGGGTGCATATATCCTTTCTGATTGGTGTTTCTGGTTTCTTGGATATATTCCTAGGAGTGGGATCACAGGGTCAAATGGGAGTTCCATTTTCAGTTTTTTAAGGAAACTCCATACTGTCTTCCATAGTGGCTGCACCAGTCTGCATTCCCACCAGCAGTGCACAAGTGTTCCTTTTTCTCCACATCCTCTCCAGCACTTGTCGTTTGTTGATTTGTTGATGATAGCCAGTCTGACAGGTGTGAGATGGTACCTCATTGTTGTTTTGATTTGCATCTCTCGGATGATTAGTGACTTTGAGCATGTTTTCATATGTCTCCTGGCTTTCTGAATGTCCTCTTTTGAAAGGTGTCTATTTAGGTCCTTTGCCCATTTTTTGATTGGATTGTTTATCTTCCTTTTGTTAAGTTGTAGGAGTTCCCTATAAATTTTGGAGATTAGGCCCTTATCAGATATGACATTGGCAAATATGTTTTCCCACACAGTGGGTTTTCTCGTTGTTTTGTTGATGGTTTCTTTTGCTGTGCAGAAGCTTTTTATTTTGATGTAGTCCCATTTGTTCATTTTCTCTTTCGTTTCAAGTGCCCTAGGAGCTGTATCAGTGAAGAAATTGCTTCGGCATATGTCTGAGATTTTGTTGCCTTTGGATTCTTCTAGAATTTTTATGGTTTCCTGTCGTACATTTAAGTCCTTTATCCATTTTGAGTTTATTTTTGTGTATGGTGTAAGTTGGTGGTCTAGTTTCATTTTCTTGCATATATCTGTCCAATTTTCCCAACACCATTTATTGAAGAGACTATCTTGGCTCCATTGTATGTTCTTGCCCCCTTTGTCAAATATTAATTGAGCATATTGGTTCGGGCCGATTTCTGGGTTCTCTATTCTATTCCATTGATCTATATGCCTATTCTTGTGCCAGTACCAGGCAGTTTTGAGAACAGTGGCTTTGTAATACATCTTGATATCTGGTATTGAGATCCCACCTACTTTGGTCTTTTTCAGGATTGCTGCAGCTATTCGGGGTCTTTTTTTATTCCAGATGAATTTTTGGAGAGTTCGTTCTAGATCTCTGAAGTATGCCGTTGGTATTTTAATGGGAAGTGCGTTGAATTTATAGATTGCTTTGGGTAGTATGGACATTTTAATGATGTTGATTCTACCAATCCATGAACACGGTATGTTCTTCCATCTGTTTATGTCTTCCTCTATATCTTTTTTCAACGTCCTGTAGTTTTCTGAGTAGAGGTCTTTTACCTCTTTAGTTAAGTTTATTCCTAGGTAGCTTAATTTTTTTGGTGCGATGGTAAACGGGATTGTTTTTATAATCTCTCTTTCTGAAAGTTCACTATTGGTGTATAGAAATGCCTCGGATTTCTTGGGGTTAATTTTGTATCCTGCTACATTGCCAAATTCATGTATTAAGTCCAGTAGCTTTTTGATGGAGTCTCTAGGGTTTTGTATGTATAATATCATGTCGTCTGCAAATAAGGACAGTTTTACTTCCTCTTTTCCAATTTGGATGCCTTTTATTTCTTCTTCTTGCCGAATTGCAATGGCTAACACTTCCAGTACTATGTTGAACAGGAGTGGTGAGAGGGGGCATCCCTGTCTTGTTTCTGTTCTTAGGGGAAATGGTGTTAGTTTTTGTCCATTGAGTATGATGTTGGCTGTGGGCCTGTCATATATGGCTTTTATTATGTTGAGGTATGATCCTTCTACTCCCACCTTGCTGAGAGCTTTTATCAAAAATGGGTGTTGAATTTTGTCAAATGCTTTTTCTGCATCAATTGATATGACCATGTGGTTTTTTTCTTTCAATTTGTTTATGTGATGTATCACGTTTATTGATTTGCGGATATTGTACCATCCTTGCATCCCTGGGATAAATCCTACTTGGTCGTGGTGTATGATCTTTCTGATGTACTGCTGGATCCGATTTGCTAAGATTTTGTTGAGGATTTTGGCATCTATGTTCATGAGGGATATTGGCCTGTAATTCTCTTTCATTGTGTTGTCTTTACCTGGTTTTGGTATTAGGGTGATGCTGGCTTCATAGAATGAGCTTGGAAGGGTTCCTTCCTCTTGAATTTTTTGTAGTAGTCTGAGGAGGATAGGTTTTAGTTCTTCCTTGAATGTTTGGTAAAACTCCCCTGTGAAGCCGTCTGGTCCTGGGCTTTTGTTTGCTGGAAGCTTTTTGATGACTGCTTCAATTTCTTCCATAGTTATTGGCCTGTTGAGATTTTTAGATTCTTCCTGATTGAGTTTTGGAATGTTGTATTTTTCTAGGAATTTGTCCATTTCCTCCAGGTTGTCTAGTTTGTTGGAGTAGAGCTGTCCATAGTATTTTTTAACAATCATTTGTATTTCTGTGGGGTCTGTTGTTATTTCGCCTCTATCGTTTCTGATTTTGTTTATTTGGGTCCTCTCTCTTTGCTTCTTGGTGAGTCTGGCTAGAGGTTCATCAATCTTGTTTATCCTTTCAAAGAACCAGCTCTTGGTTTCATTGATTTTCTGTATTGTTTTTTTGGTCTCTGTGTCATTTATTTCTGCTCTAATCTTTATTATCTCCTTCCTTCTGCTCACTCTGGGCTTTTCTTGTTGCTCTCTTTCTAATTCTTTGAGCTGTAGATTTAGATGATTTACTACCATTTTTTCTTGTTTGTTGAGATAGGCCTGTAGAGCTATAAACTTCCCTCTCAGGACTGCTTTCATTGCATCCCAAAGGTTTTGGATTGTTGTGTTTTCATTGTCATTAGTTTCCAGCATGTTTTTAATTTCTTCTTTGATCTCATTGGTAACCCAATCAATATTTAATAACGTGCTATTCAGCTTCCAAGTGTTTGAGTATTTTGAGTTGTTTTTATTGTAGTTTATTTCTAATATTATGGCCTTGTGGTCTGAGAAGATGCTTGGTATGATTTCAATCTTCTTGAATTTGGGGAGACTTTGTTTGTGACCTAATATGTGGTCTATTTTTGAAGATGTCCCATGAGCACTTGAGAAGAACGTATATTTTGTGGCTTTGGGGTGAAGTGTTCTGAAGTTGTCAATTAAGTCCATCTGATCTAGTGAGTCATTTAGGATTGCTGTTTCTTTGCTGAGTTTTTGTCTAGCAGATTTATCCAGTGATGTCAGTGGTGTAATAAAGCCCCCTACTATGATTGTATTGTTGTCGATCTCTCCCCTGATATCTTCCAGGAGTTTTCTTATGTATGTGGGTGCTCCTGCATTGGGTGCATATATGTTTATCAGGGTTATATCCTCTTGTTGTATTGATCCCTTTAGTATTATGAAGTGGCCTTTTTTATCTCTTGTTATGGCCTTCACTTTGAGGTCTATTTTGTCTGATATAAGTATTGCTACCCCAGCTTTTTTTTTCATTTCCATTTGCCTGAAAGATATTTTTCCATCCCTTCACGTTCAGTCTGTGTGAGTCCCTTCTAATGAGGTGGGTCTCTTGTAGACAGCAAATATATGGGTCATGTTTTTTTATCCATTCAGCCACTCGATGTCTTTTGATTGGACCATTTAGTCCATTTACGTTTAAAGTTATTATTGAAAGGTACTTGTTTGTAGCCATTTCTATTTTTTTGTGTGTGTGTGTGGCTGTTTTCTTTCTGGGATTTTTATTTCTTATTTTTATACCAGTCCCTTTAGCATTTCTTGCATTGCTGGCTTGGTGGTGATAAACTCCCTTAGCCTTTTTTTGTCTGTGAAGCTTCTTATTTCCCCTTTGGTTTTGAAGGATAGCCTTGCTGGATAGAGTATTCTTGGATTCAGTCCTTTGCTTTGCATCACTTTGTAAATTTCTGTCCATTCTTTTCTGGCCTGATGTGTTTCTGTTGAGAAATCATTTGATAATCTGATGGGGGATCCTTTGTAGGTAACTCTCTGTTTCTCTCTTGCAGCCTTTAAGATTCTGTCTTTGTCTTGTACACTTGCCATCGTTATTATGATGTGTCTTGGTGTGGGTCTTTTGGGGTTCATCTTGCCTGGGACTCTCTGTACTTGTGTAACTTTTTTCTTCCCCATATCTGGGAAGTTTTCTGACATTATTTCTTCAAATAGATTTTCTAATCCTTGCTGCTCTTCTTGTCCTTCTTGCAGCCCTATTATGCGTATGTTACTTCGTTTCATGTTGTCCCGAAGCTCCCTTAGGCTCTCCTCCTGCTTTTTAATTTTTTTCTCTAGTTGCTGTTCAGAATGAGCTTGTTTCTCTGCCTTATCTTCTAATTCACTAATTCGGTCCTCTGCTTCCTCTAGTCTGCTGTTGAAACTTTCCTTGGTGTTTTTGATTGTAGCTATATCACTTTTCATTTCTTCCTGATTCTTGCATAGGTTGTTGATTTTCTCATCCATCCGGTGAATGAATTGTACAACCATTATTCTGAATTCTTTTTCTGTCATGTTGCATGCTTGAACTTCATTAATGTCCTTTCTTGGTGACTCCTCATTGTCTTTCCTCTGGGTGTTGTTTCGTCTCTTCATTCTGATTATCTCCCAATGGTTCAAACGTCGAGTTGCGTGGCCCTGGGCCATGTGCAGTGGGAGCCTCCCACCACCCTAGTGTCACTGAAGAGCTCTGACACTAAGATGTGTGGTTGTTGTGGGTTGGTGGGAACCAGGCTCGCTCAGAGTCAGTGTTGTCAGCGCTCAATGTGGCCTCGTACGCGCCCTTAGAATCAGGGACCCTGCCTGCACCGTGCTGAAACAGAGACCCCCCTGAAGCCTGTTGAAAACCAGAGCCCCCTAGCGTGTGCCAGGAGTCAGAGTTCCCCAGAATCCAGTATCAGAGTCTCTGTTGCTTCGCGTGACCTTGCCTTGAGAATCAGGGTCCCTGTGTGCCCTTGCACCAGGAATTGGAGTCACTGGCTCTTAGTATGAATGCACAGGAAATCAGGATCTCAAGCGCAGGTGAAAAGAAACACAATCAAGTCACTGGTGCTTGGTGCTGCCTCCTGCCCAGAGAATCGGGGTCCCTGGGCCTGTGATACTCGGGACAAATTCCCGGTGTTCGCGTGATTGCTCCAGCCCAGGGCTCAGAAGCCGGCAGTGTGCGTAGGCTCAGTTCCTGGGGTTCGCGTGTTTGCTCCCAGCCCAGGACTCCTGAACCCGGCCCTAGGGGATCAGTTCCGGATCAGTTCCAAGGTGCTTGCGCACTTCCAGGCTAAAGTTCCTGGAGTGCTGAGGCCCTGGCAAGGGGTGGGTCTATCAGTTAGTTACTCTGTCGCTGCCCGCAAGCCTGCTGGAAGGGGGGATGGGCTCTGTTACTCACGGATCTGCCGCGGGGATTTCTGAACTTTTGGTGTCTGCAGGTCTGTAGCTGTGGTCACAGGTCTCTGTTCCCAGTGGCATCTGAGATCAGACTGGGTGGTGCTGAGGCCAGGATCCTAGTCTCAAGCAGCTCTGTTTCCCAAGATGGCGTGGTCGCCCTGCCTGTGCTGGCCGCCCAGGAGTGTCTGCGCAGGGAGTGGGACTCCACCGCCTAAGACTGCCCGGTTTAGCAGCCCCTTAGAAGAAATGCAGAATCTAACTGTCCCTAGCTCATACACACACACCACACACGTCCACACACTCCTCTATCACTTCCTTGCGCTCTCACACTCTCTCCCTCCCTACCTTCCTGCTGGTCGCCGTTTTCATTATAGCTCTTTTTTAAAATTTCTTTATTGATTAAGGTATTACATATGTGTCCTTATACCCCCATTATTCCCCAACCCCCCACACTTATGCCCTCACCCCCCTGGTGTCTGTGTCCATTGGTTATGCTTATATGCATGCATACAGATCCTTGGTTGATCTCTCTCCCTTACCCCCACTCTCCCCTACCTTCCCTCTGAGGTTTGATGGTCTGATCGATGCTTCTCTGTCTCTGGATCTGTTTTTGTTCATCAGTTTATGTTGTTCATTATATTCCACAAATGAGTGAGATCATGTGATATTTATCTTTCTCTGACTGGCTTATTTCACTTAGCATAATGCTCTCCAGTTCTATCCATGCTGTTGCAAATGGTAGGAGATCCTTCTTTTATACCACAGTGTAGTATTCCATTGTGTAGATGTACCACAGTTTTCTAATCCACTCATCTACTGATGGGCACTTAGGCTGTTTCCAAATCTTAGCTATGGTGAATTGTGCTGCTGTGAACATAGGGGTGCCTATATCCTTTCTGATTGGTGTTTCTGGTTTCTTGGGATATATTCCTAGAAGTGGGAGCTCTGGGTCAAATGGGAGCTCCATTTTTAGTTTTTTGAGGAAACTCCATACTGTTCTCCACAGTGCTGCACCAGTCTGCATTCCCATCAGCAGTGCACGAGTGTCCCTTTTTCTCCACATCCTCTCCAGCACTTGTCGTTTGTTGATTTGTTGATGATAGCCATTCTGACAGGTGTGAGATGGTACCGCATTGTCGTTTGGATTTGCATCTCTCAGATGATTAGTGACTTTGAACATGTTTTCATGTGTCTTTTGGCCTTTCTTCTGTCTTCTTTCCAAAAGTATTTATTTAGGTCCGTTGCCCATTTTTTGATTGGGTTGTTTATCTTCCTTTTGTTAAGTTGTATGAGTTCCCTGTAAATGTTGGAGATTAAACCCTTATCAGTGATAACATTTGCAAATGTGATCTCCCATGTAGTGGGCTTTATTCTTGTTCTGTTGATGGTTTCCTTTGCTGTGAAAAAGATTATTTTGATGTAGTCCCGTTTGTTTATTTTCTCCTTAGTTTCCATTGCCTAGGTAGGAGCAGTATCAGTGAAGAAGTTGCTTCGGCATATGTCTGAGATTATGCTGCCTGTGGATTCCTCTAGTATTTTTATTGTTTCCCGTCTTATGTTTAAGTCCTTTATCCATTTGGAGTTTATATGTGTGTATGGTCTAAGTTGGTGGTCTAGTTTCATTTTTTTGAATGTATATGTCCAATTTTCCCAGCACCATTTATTGAAGAGGCTGTCTTGACTCCATTGTATGCTCATGCCTCCTTTGTCGAATATTAATTGAGCATATTGGTTCGGGTCGATTTCTGGGTTCCCTAATCTATTCCATTGGTCTATATGTCTGTTCTTGTGCCAGTACCAGTCTGTTTTGAGAACAGTGGCTGTATAATACAGCTTGATATGTGGTATTGAGATCCCTCCTATTTTGTTCTTTCTCAGCATTGCTGCAGCTATTCAGGGTCTTTTTTTTATTCCAGATGAATTTTTGGAGAGTTCTTCTAGGTCTGGACAGGTAATATTTCCTATGAATAGTCTATGTGCCAGGCCCTTTGTTGAGCTTTGTATCCTTTTTAAGTGACAGACAGTTGAACCTTTAGGGGGCAGTTATTATTTGCATTTCAAAGCGCAGATGGCTTAGAGTTTGCACTTCAATGCGTCTTCATGCCTCTCCAGCCTGTGCAGTCACACTATCACCAGGTCTTGTCAAAAGGATTATTTTCATCGAGAGCTATGTTTTCTTTTGTGACATTCTTTACTGACATTCAGAGTTGAGTCCTTGGGTGAGGTGTTCATTTGTTCAGAGTCACTGAGTTCAAAGAAAGTTAATTTTCCCGTGTGGATGTTCTTCTCTTGCACAATATAGCGAAAAGAACACCTGAATGCCTATCTCACTCCCAGCAATTGTGTGTGTCATCTTGAGCTGTTACTTAACAACTCCACGTTCAATCCCCGCTGCATGCATGAAATGGAATAAGCGATACAGAAAAGAAGATACTCTATTTTGCCATCACTCCCAGCACTGATTGTAATTTATTGATGTTCTGCATTATTTTATGCACTAAATATATATTTACCCACAAACTTGGAAAATGAGTATCAAGATCCCCCTTAAGCAGATTAAGAAACAGGCTGAGATGGGTTAAGTAAGTAAGGCAGTAAGGATGGAGCTGAGATTGTCACCTTGGTGTGCCTGACTCCAAAGCCATCCTCTCGCATTCACTAGGACATATTTCCCATCTGTTCCGAGCGGCTGAGATGCACAGTGCGTGTCATGGCTTTGGCACAGACTTCCTCCTCTCCCATTCTTTCCTCCGTAGGATACCCAGGCTCCCAGGAGGTCATGGTCTAAAGCAGCGGTTCTCAACCTGTGGGTCGCGACCCCTTTGGCGGTCGAACAGCCCTTTCACAGGGGTCGCCTAAGACCATCCTGCATATCAGATATTTACATGATGATTCATAACAGTAGCAACATTACAGTTATGAAGTAGCAACGAAAATAATTTTATAGTTGGGTCACAACATGAGGAACTGTATTTAAAGGGCCAGAAGGTTGAGAACCACTGGTCTAACGGTAAGAGGATCTGCTCTGAGACCAACAAGGTTGGGTTGTTTATTTCTGCATTTTTTTCTGAGTTAGGACGGAGCAGGCAGAGTGGAAAGAGATGGTGTCATGAGAAGCATTGTCCTGAGTGCTGACAGGGGGCAGGAGCATGACAGAGGCCACATGGATCACAGACGACTGTGATTATCATCGTACCTGCTCAGTGTTCATGAGAGCTTCAAAGTGAAAGAGGAGTGACTGTAGGTAGCTCTGTACACATCTTTTCACTTGGGGAGGCTGGTAGGGTGAGTCTTTCTAATCCCTCTCCACATTTCCCCAGATTCTTTGCTTCTTTTTGTCTGTGTTTCTCCGGAACCACAGAAGTGGCTGCATAGTGGGTCATACTAGGTAACTACATTGCCAACGACAACGCGATCCAACAAAATACACCTCCCCAGTTTGTCTCCTGGATTAACTGATGAACCTCAGGCTGGATACCGGATTCTAATGTTGTGATTATATGAGAAATGGCACCGACGTGCAGTCAGCGGTGTGGACACAAAGATGGAGGGGAGTCTAGTCCAGGTGATGGAGGATGCCTAGCCCACTGTCTCCAAGAGGCAGCTCATGCCGATTCCTCGTTCACTCCCTCAGGTTCCCTGACTGCGGTGTCCTCTTTGCCCTGATGCTGCGCCCTCTGTAGATTTCTAATTCAGCACCGAAACCCTGCCCAACTCACCCGGACTGCTACCGGTCCAGATCTTGTCATCTGGCTCCCTCCTCAGCACCTCAGCTCTAGCTACTCCATCTGCCTGGAATGCTCCTCACTCACATCAGCCTGACTAACATGCTCCCTCCATTAAGGCTGGCTTAGCCCTCACCTGCTCACAGAGGCCTGCCCAGGCCTCCATCTTTTATATTGCTAAGTGCAGGCATGCTTCCCCCATCCCCACCCCCACCCCCACCCCCATGCTCCTTATCCCTTTACCTTGGCCTAAATTGTCTGCTTGGTATGCCACTCACCAGCTAGCTGACTGTGTCCTTCACTTCTTTGTTATGTGCATTGCTTATCTCTCGCCTCCCCCATAGCCCCTGCTTGAATACAAGCTCCCTGATCTTAGGGATCATTGTCCCTTGTTCACTGGTGCATCTCAAGCAGCCCAGAACTTTGCTGAGCACACACTGGAGTCACCTGGACAATATCTCTTGATGTGAGGAAGAGTCTGTCTCCCCCACTGCATTGCGACAGCCTTGAGGACAAGGGCCTTGTTTCATTGGTCTCTGTCAACCCCGTTCCAGGACACTTTCTGATACAACTGGACAGACACTGCTGAATATTTGCGGAATGAATAAGCGACAGTAATAGAGAAAACATTTCTGCTTCCAGACTGTAGTGTTTCCTGTAGGTGCCATCTGTGTCAGCACCCTGCGTGTGTCAGCTGCCGTGCAAACTCTGCTAGTCAGCTGGGGAGCTTCTTTAAATGCTCACCTGAGGATATGTTTTGTATTGATTTTAGAGAGAGGAGAAGGAGAGAGAGAGAAACATCTATGTGAGGGGGAAGCATTGGTCGGTTACCTCCCATATGCATTCCGATCAGGGATCAAACCCAGAACCTGGGTATGTGCCCTGACAGGGAAGTGAACCTGCCACCTTTCCGTGGACAGGCGAGCTCCCACCCACTGAGGCACACCGGCCAGGTCAGCGGGGACACATTTCAGAGCCAGAATCTGATTCACTGTCTGCGGATCCCTCCTCAGGACCTTTGCTCTAGCTGCTCCATCTGCCGGGAATGCTCCTCACCCACACCTGCTTCCGTCTCAGAGGGAGTATCCTTGCCTTGTTGAGTTGGGCAAACTGGTACTATATTTACATCTAATGTTTCATTATATTTTGTGTAAATGAAAGCATCCTTGAGAATAAAGCACATTTATGTAATTAAACACAATGAAAGCCAAACAGTGGAACGAAGTAATTGAAATAAAGGTTGAGATTAATGTTAAGTAATAGTACACGTAATGATGGGTACCTACTCTGGGCACTTCATCATCTTCTTTCACTTAATCCCAATAAAAACCCTCATAGGAAATGTTTCCATTTCCGTTTTCATGAGGGAGAATGTTGAGATCAGTGACATGCTGTAAGCTGCCCAGGCTCTGACAGCTTGTAGGCAGCCACCTGAGGTGGACGCTCAGGGCTCCTGGGTGCTCGCACTCTACAAGGGCTGCTGTGTGGCCAGACCCCCCATCGCTTCCCCCAGCAGTCCTGTCTTACTCCCTTTCTTTTGTTCACAGATGCAGCTGTCCGACATTTTCATCCCGTCTCCTAGCATTTTAGAAGCTCTTCATCCCAGGGATCTCCCCAGCCCCTTTCGACAAAGGTGGTGTCTTCCACCCTGATTTCTGCTGTGACACAGGGAAGGTGACCGCCCAGAGTCCTGTGAATGACGGCAGTAATTGCTGTTTACGGCTCCTTTGTGCCTCCTGACGATTGTGGATCCTGAGGAGGGTCCTTGGTTGCAGAGCTGGTTTCCCTGTTCTTGGCAGGATGCCCTTCCCTTCCACAGAGATAGCACCGCAGCCGAGGAGGGGACATAGCTTCCTTATCAGGACACGGTGCTCCCACAGGCCAGGCACCATGGGACCCGCTCCCTCAGAGGCAAAACAGGTTTTTCAGGGTCACCACACTGTTGCACAAATTCCACAGGTTCCTTAGGGAAAGAGGACCAGGCACGTACGGTGATGTTTGCTATCAGAAAAGGGTTCGGGTAATATCCTTGCCTTGTTGCTTGGGGCGAACTTTCTGATGGTGCGGTTCCCAGTGTGCTTGTAAAGGAATCCTGTTTGTTTGGTTTTGTTTGATTCTTGAACTGCAACATCAGAAGAGATGATAAAAAATCTATGGGAGTCTACCATGTTTCCGGGATTTATATATCTCACCAGTAATTTTCATAACATCCTGATGACATACATGCCATTGTTCCAGTTTCACAGAGGAGGACATGAACCCTCAGGGGGATAGGTAACTTGGTCCTGGTCACACAGCTAGGAAGTCGCAGAGATGGGAGTTAGAAGAACTACTGTCACAATTATTGCCTGTATTGGTCAACATACCTCACGTAAAAAAAGAAAAGAAAAAGTCGTGCTTTTGACAATTACCAATGTAAATTTAAAAGTTCCATTCCTTTACTATATCACTGTTCTATTTTTGGAGCTTTAGTCACAAGAAGTAATTCTTCTCCCTTACATAAAATACTGAGTTTACAATAACATCAGAGTTGGGGGTGTCAGGTAAGGAAAGGCATATGCATGACTAAGTCCTGGGAGTAGTTGCTTTAAGCCACATTGTGTGCTGAAAGTGTGTGATGTAGGAGCACGTGGACAAATGAGCCAGATTCCTAGCCCTCCAACACCTAGTGTCTGGAAGGGTTTTCGTGGCACCCGACACGGAGAAGCCACACATGTAGTGCCTCCATGGAACACAGGGCCTGAACTGCCGCCAGAGTGGCAGTGGGTGCCTTGCTGTCCATGATTCCATATGAAGTAAATGAACTCAACAGACCTTCCGCAACACCTCCCGTGTTTTCTGCAGGGGACTTCACACAGCACGCGCAGACAGCAAACACAACACGGTTGTACTCTTTATCTCATAGGAAGGCAAACGAAAGAGTGGAATGTGATTTATGAATTACAAGTCTCCACAGGGTACATTTGCCTGCAAGAGAGGGAACCTGGAAGAGGAGACAGAGTTGGACGGAGAGAGAATAGAGGCAGTAGGAGCAGGGGTCAGATCAGGGGATCCGAGTCCTTGTGACTCTGAGCATGTGTGGCTGTCCCTGAAAATTCCATTGTTTTGGGGCTCACAGACTTGATCTCATATTCCTGAATACTTACGATTTTCTCCAAGACAGTTAATGGAATTTCCAGTCTTGTATTCATCAATTTTTAAATAATTTTTTTTGCATCATCACTCTGTATTTGCAAAGATAGAGGAACTTCCAGAGTTTTCCCAGTGTGAGGACATTTCAGACAATTGAGAGATTATTAGAAAGGCCTACACCAGGGGTCCTCAAACTTTTTAAACAGGGGGCCAGTTCACTGTCCCTCAGACCGTTGGAGGGCCGGACTATAGTTTTAAAAAAACTATGAACAAATTCCTATGCACACTGCACATATCTTATTTTGAAGTAAAAAAACAAAACGGGAACAAATACAATATTTGTATTTGCATGTGGCCCACAGGCCGTAGTTTGAGGACCCCTGGCCTACACTGATCATGAAGCCAGGAAGTCAGCAATGCATGGGTACTTGAAGCTATTGAATATAGGGGGCTGGGATGTAGTGAGAAATTCTCTGTGTTCCAGGCACTGTAGTAGGCTCTGGGGTTAGAGGGATCATTCAAGCTGATCCAGCTGTCTACGTGCCAAAAGTCAGCAGGTGGATCTTAACCCCAGTGGTCTGTAACGATTTGTCAAATTTGTGTATCAAGGGGGTGTTTCTCACACACACACACACACACACACACACACACACACACACACACACACACTGCCTTAATAAATTAGAATTCTGGAACTCAGCTAGGATATAAGGTATTGGAGCCAGTCTGTCTGACTCTAAAGCCTCAAAGAATGTCTATGACATCAGACCCTTTGCATAATGACTTACTTCAATGTAATTCAGAGCCACTACCTGCAAGTCCCCTGGCCGTGTTTATCTGTTGCTGCCCCACAGAGAACCTTGGAACTGAAAGTCCTCTCTTATCTAAAGGTCAGGGACAGCCCTAACCGGTTTGGCTCAGCGGATAGAGCATCGGCCTTCGGCCTTCGGACTGAAGGGTCCCAGGTTTGATTCCGGTCAAGGGCATGTACCCCGGTTGCGGGCACATCCCCCGTAGGGGGCGTGCAAGAGGCAGCTGATTCGATGTTTCTCTCTCATCAATGTTTCTAACTCTCTATCAGTCTCCCTTCCTCTCTGTAAAAAATCAATAAAATATATTTAAAAAAAATAAAGGTCAGGACAGAATGGGCAGCTCCAGCGTCCAGGCTGTGCATACTGCCTGAGCATGGCACCGGCTTCCCACTTCAGGCTTTGGTCTGGCCCCCATATTGCAGTTAACCTTCACTGCACCCCTTTTAGAATCCTCTGCACTGTGCCTCCCACAGCACTTATTTTAATTTGCACCTCAGAGCCACACGTGGTTATGCTGGGCCAGGAATTATTCCTCCTCCTGTCCAGTAGGTTGTTGAATAACAGAGAATGGCCTTAACCAGCACAGATCCAATACACTGATAACGTAAATGTTAGTTTTCTGTTGCTGCATAGCTAATTGCCACACATTTGGTGGCTTAAATCAACACATTTATTATTTCACAGTTTCCGTGGGGCAGAGGTGGGGCATGCATCAGGTGAGTTGTCTGTAGGGTCTCCTGAGGCTGAAATCAAGGTGTCAGCTTGGTGGGGTCTTACCTGGAGGCTCTGGGGGAAGCTGCCTCACAGCTCTGTGAGGTGGCTAGCAGGTGCAACTCGTGTGGTGGCAGGACAGACCCCACATCCTTGTGGGCGTGGGGGGACTGCTCTCAGATCCCAGAGGCTGCCTGTATTTCCCGCCATGTGGTTCGCTCCATCTTCAAGGAAGCAGTGTGGTGCCGAGTTCTTCGTGTGCTTCCAACTTCTCTTGCTTCTCCTGCCGCTGCTGCTAGACAGAGAGAACTGTCTGCTTCTAAATGGCTCCTTGATTACATGAGGCTCTTTTGGGTAATCCAGGGTAATCTCCCTGTGTTAAGGCCCACAGTTTAGTGACCTTAATGATATCTGCACAATCCCTTTAGCCACGTAAACCAACACACATGTGCAAGGGATAACTCCTCTTGTTCACAGTCCTGGGATCATGCTGGGAAACACCTGGAGACCAGCTTTAGAATTCTGCCTGCCACAACCTTTGATAACTGCCCGTTAATTATTTATGAAAGTCCTGTTTTGTGACCCTGACTGTCTGTATTCCTGTGAACACACTGCCCCCTCTTTATTGACGTACCTCATGTCATCATACACTTTTACTTCAACAACAGGCTTGTTCCTTCTCAAGTGTATTAGTCGAGGTTTCTCTCTCTCTCTCTCTCTCTCTCTCTCTCTCTCTCTCTCTCTCTCTCTCTCTCTCTCCCTCCCTCTCCCCCTCCCTCCCTTCTTCCCTCCCTCTCTTCTATCTTAATGGCCATTTATCCTCTTCTTGAAAGCAAAGAAACCTCCTGTAGAAAGTTGTCTACACTCACTGTCCTCAATTCCTCTCCTCCCATTCTCTCTCATTCATACTTCAATCAAGCTCATACAGCTTCTAGTGACATGGAGCTGCTCTGCTCAAGGTAACAATGACATCAGTATTTCTAAATCAGATGCCTGTCTCACAGTCCTCTTCTTAATGACCCATTCCTAATTTTGCACAGAGTTGATCACTCCCTCCACCTAGAAGTACTTTCCTCGTGTATTATTCGGGGTTCTCTAGAGAAACAAAACTGATAGGATATATATACAGGAAGGGAATTATTCTAAGGAAGTGGCTCATGCAATTGTGGAGGCTGAGAAGTCATCTGATCTCGTGGTGTTTCCAAGCTGGAGTCCCAGGAAAGCCCATGGTGGAAGTTCAAGTACAAAGTTTCAAGAACCTGAGAAGCCAATGATATAGTTTTCAGTTGGGGTCTGAATACCCGAGAATTGTAATGCAGAAGGCAGAAGAAGATCCATGTCTCAGCTCAGTCCTTCAGATAGGAAGGGATAAATTCTTCCCCCTTTTCATTCTATTCAGACTCTCAAAGGGATTGATTGGTTGATGACCACCCACCCTGAGGAGGGCAAACTGCTTCACTGAGTCCATGGATTCAAATGTTAATTTCATCCAGAAACACCTTCAAATACACACCTTGAAATAAGATTTAGGCAAATATTTGGCAACCCCGTGGTCCAGTCAAGTTGTCACATACACACCTGAGATCCAGGACAAAACTTTTCTGGCTGTTCTCTGACCTCATTGGCTATAATTCCTCATTGCTTGTGGCAGGTTCATCTTTCCTTTTGACCTCTTGGAATCAATGTGCCTTAGTTTCAGTCCTTGGTCCTCTTCTCTTTTCTACCTACACTCATCCCCCTGGTGAGCTCATCCAATATTGTGGCCTCATATGCCATCTGTACCCTCTTCTCTCTCCAGTTTAGATATCCAGTGTAAATGCCAGAGTCTATTGCCTATTGTTTAGAAGAGCAGTTTATAAAAGTTAAATGATAAAGCATTTACAGAGTGCTTAGTAAAAGGAAAATCAATTCAGTTTATTATTTATATTTCATTCATAGTTTTTAAACTTTTAATTTTTAACAATATTTTTGAATTAACTTTTAAAAATAGCATTGCACATAATGCATTTTTGTATTTTTGGTAATTATAGAAAATTTCACCTGATCTCATTTGAGAAAAGGATGATACATTATGAATTAAATTGTTAAATACTTTAGTCTTATAAACCCCAAAGTCATATTACAGGAATGATTGAGGTGATACTGGAAATGCTAAGTGAGGCTTTGGAATAAGAATTTTGCTAGATACTAGGTGGAGCTTTTAAAACTTTTTTTATTAATGAGGTTCTCCCAGAAAGCCTCAAAGTTGCCTAGGAGTTTGCTTGGAATCTGATTTCTAAATTCAACAAATGGTGCCTACAAAATAGCATCCACTATATCAAGTCCCTTTTGGAAGTATTTTTCATGTCTGTGGTTTCTATGAAATTCTTTAGCAAATACTCAAATATTCCCACCCTATTTCCAGAAGAATTCCTCTGACTATATACTAGTAAAGGCCAATGAAACATGATCTGCCATAATCATGGATTTCACAATCTTGTTTTAGAGGCAGATATATAATAAAAAAGGCACTGTAGACTTTGAAGTATAAGTCTGTACAGACTACCATGGGAGTCCAAAGGAGGGACACGGGGAATGTAGATGAGAGAAATGGACAGAGGACTATCCCAAAATGTCTGGTATGTATAAACAATGTGTTTTCTAAAAAAATATATTTTATTGATTTTTTACAGAGAGGAAGGGAGATGGATAGAGAGTTAGAAACATCGATGAGAGAGAAACATCGGATCAGCTGCCTCCTGCACACCCTCCACCGGGGATGTGCCCGCAACCAAGGTACATGCCCTTGACCGGAATCGAACCTGGGACCCTTGAGTCCGCAGGCTGATGCTCTATCCACTGAGCCAAACCAGTCAGGGCAAACAGTGTGTTTTTGAAGTCCCTAATTGGGTTATATGACCTTTGGGCCAGTGAATACTCTCTGACGTGCTAATAATAACTTTGAACACCACCACCCCTGGGGCATTTTGTTTTCCTGAGGCTAGGGTAGCTCCTGTGGTTCCTGTCTTTTGCCTCTCTACCTAACTTTTGGTGGGCCAAAGTTTGTACTTACTGGGCCAAAGTTTGATTGACTGAGCACATCATTTTAAATTAAGAATGGCCTTGGCAGAATCCCTTTGCCCCAGCTCTGCTGTTGTCTCTGGGTCTGTGTCATCTCTTTGGTATATCACAACAACAAAAGGAAGGTGCAAAGCCATGTACAGTGGTGGAGCATCGACCTATAAACCAGGAGATCATGGTTCAATTCCCGGTCAGGGCACATGCCCAGAGTTTCGGGGTCCATCCCCAGTGGGGGGGGGGGCATGCAGGAGGCAGCAGACCAGTGATTCTCATCATTGATGTTTCTCTCTCTCCTTTCCCTTCCTTTCTTAAATCAATAAAAAAATATATATTTTTTAAATAACGGGGGGAGGAAGTATATATATCCATACTTGTGTATATATCCTCTGGGAGGATACGTAAGTTATCTAATAACAGTTGTTACCTGCTTGTGGGGAAGGCAAATGGGAGATGAGAGTTAGGGAAATCATTTGGCATCTATCCTAGGTAACTTCTTGAATTCTAAACCATGATGTGGTATTGTTGATTCAAAGAAGGACTTTTTAAACTAAAAATCAAAATGAGGTAATTTCCTGAGGGTTGAATTGTGAGGGCTTTGAACCCTGTCCCCAAACCTCAGACCCAGATTCAGGCACAAAGAGACACATGACCTTGTTGCAACTTGACCACCATCTCCAGAAAAATCTTATCTTCTTTGTGTTGGATTGCCCTGTGGAGGCAAAAACCAGAATTACAGGATCTTCTGTGAGTGAGAGAGGGAAGTGAGGAAAGAGCCTAATTTATCTGGAGGTGGAGTTAAGGGACCCCTAGTGGAGTGTTTAAAACAAGCCCTAGCTTCCTGATATTTCACATCCAAGTACTTCAAAATGCATCTTTAGAAATTAAGGGTATGTTCTTAGAAAAATTCATTATGATGGTCAACAAAATTCCATAATTCCGTCCCAAACCTAAACCTATATAAATGTTCACAATTGCGTCCAAGATGCCTTTTTACAGTTGGTAGGTGCAACCATTTCTCAGTGTAGTGTTGGCAGCAGATGTGACCCCCACCTCTTGTTTTTTCTTTCCACTCTATTTCTAGTGCCAGTCACAAAGTATGGCTTCATGTATTGTGACGTGTTTCCCTGGGATGGTGTCATCATTATTATGTAACATCTGCCTAGGACAGTAGCGAAGATGTAATTCAACAGTTTTAAAAATAGGTTTTTATTGATTTTTTTTAGAGAGAAAGGAAGGGAGAGGGACAGAGAGACAGAAATATTGATGAGAGAAACATAATTAATCAGCTGCCTTCTGCATCCCCCACTGGGACCAAGCCCACAACCCATGCATGTGTTCTGACCAGAAATCGAACCTGTGATTTCCTGGTTCCTGGGTTGACGCTCAACTGCTAAGCCACACCAGCTGGGCCAACATTTTTAATTATAGTTATTTTGAAGGGAGTATAAAAGAATTAATGAAAACAAGAAAGGCAGTAAGTCAATGATTATTGAAGGTAACTGATAGGTACAAGGGGTTTTGTTCTATATTATTTTCCCTATTGTTTTTTGAAATGCTTAATAAAAAATATAATGGCATATCCTATGAGGGATGGAGTACAGTTATGGAACACAGTTATAGGATAATTTTTCAATGCTCTTATCTTTTCTGGATAACAACTTTCAGAAATATGCTAGAACAAAATGCATTAGCTTTTAATTCCATAAGAATGTAAGAGATCAACCGAAGGACTTGTCTGCATGCATAAAAGCACAACTAATAGACAGAAGACATTGGGGGGGGCAGCAAGGGCAAGTGCTGGGGGGTAGGGGAGGCCAGGGGGAGGTCAATGGGGAAGAAAAAGAGACATATGTACTACTATTTGTAATACCTTAAGCAATAAAAAAAGAACATATCATAATCTAAAAATAAAGGGAAAACTGAATTTGTGATGGAGGTCATTGTTGATTAAGAGATCCTTTAAAGACTATGCAACAAGTGACATTGGTTTGAAAATATCCCACTTTTAAAAACTATTGTGAGGACAAAGAAAGGAATCCAAATAGGTACTGAGTGTGAGATGGTAATATTGGGGAATTGTTAATTTTTCAGTTGTGGTAATAGTATGATGATTTTTGTTGAGGAAAAGTGTTCTTCTATTAAAGAGAAACATACTAAAACATAGGGTGTCCCAAAAATGTATACACACTTTGAATAGTTATTAATTCCAGTGTTTCTTTTTTGGATTTAACCCATTGGAATTAATAATCAAAGCGTGTCTACATTTTTGGGACACTGTATTTCAGAGGAAATTGAAAGGGTAGCTATAATTATTTGCTTTTAAATACTTTAAAAAGATGTAGTAAATATGATAAAATTAACAGGACTGAAATCTAGGTGATAGATTCAGAAATGATGGTGGTGGTAAGGCAGTTTATCAGTCTCGCTTAACCTCCACTTAAAAACAAACATAACAACTAAATAGAAAAACTAAAATTACTATTAGCAACATTTGCAATAAAGCGTGATGACAAGATATTCTGACATACCTTAAAATACACGTGGTTGGAAACAAACCACCAACACCCACAGGACCTGTTGGCATCTGTGTGACAATTAAAGGAGAAAATAACGTCACAGCATTTGAATACCATAGGACAGAAGAGCAACAAATAGCCAGCAGATATTCAGTGGAAAACATAGCAGGCCAATTTGAGAATAGCAGCTGACAGTGATAATGGGTTTTCCCTCTCCAAACTGCTAGAGTAGTTTAAACCCTAAGTCTGTGGTGTGTTTAGATAGAAAAGCTAAAAAAGGCTTGACTACTAGTATAGTATTGGCCAATATCTCCTACTATGACTAATTTCAAATTTCCAATGTAATGTCACTGCAACTGGACTTGAGAAAAAAATGTGAAATAGAACACTATAATATTTCTACCATACAAACACAACAGGCATGAATAATCTCAAGAGCATAATGGTAAAATGTTTATTTTGTTCTTTAGATTTCACGTAAGTGCAATCATATTGTATTTGTCTTTCTCTGACCGACTAATTTCACTTAGCAAAATAATCTCTAGGACACGCCCATGCGAGTCTTACAAATGGTAAGATTTCATTCTTTTTATGACTGAGTCATATTCCACTATATATATGTACTACAGCTTTTATATCCACTCCTCTGTTAATGGGCACTTGGGCTGCTTCCATATCTTGGCTATCCTAAATAACACTGCTATGAACATAGGGGTGCATATGTTCTTTTGAGTTAGTGTTTTAGATTTTTTGGATATATTCCCAGAAGTGGAATGACTAGGTCATAAGGCAGTTCCATTTTTAACATTTTGAGGACCCTCCATGTTGTTTTCCATAGTGGCTGCACCAGTCTGCATTCTCACCAATAGTGCACAAGGGTTCCCTTTTCTCCATGTCCCTCACCAACACTGGTTATTTGTTGATTTATTGAAGATAGCCATTCTGATGGGTGTGAGGTGACATCTCATTGTGGTTTTAATTTGCATTTCTCTAATAATTAGTGATGTTGGGCATCTTTTCATATGTCTATTGGTCATCTGTATGTCCTCTTAGGAGAAGTTTCCATTCAGGTCCTCTGCCCAATTTTTAATTGAATCGTTTGGTTGTTGTTGTTGTTTTTGCATTGAGTAGTATACATTCTTAATAATTTTTAAATACATATTTTTATTGATTTCAGAGAGGAAGGGAGAGGGAGAGAAAGATAGAAATATCAATGATGAGAATCATTGATCGGCTGCCTCCTACACGCCCCCCACTGGGGATTGAGCCTGCAACCTGGGCATGTGCCCTTGACTAGGGGACCCTTCAGTCCACAGGCTGATGCCCTATCCACTGAGCCAAACCAAAAAGGGCATTCTTTATAAATTTTTGATATTAACTCTTTATCACATGTACCATTGGTGAATATCTTCTTCCATTCCCTAGATGGTCTTTTAATTTCATTGATGGTTTCCTTTGCTATGCAAGAACTTTTTAGTTTGGTGTAGTCCCATTTGTTAATTTTTTTTCCTTTCCCTTGCCCAAGGAGATATATCAGAAGAAATATTGCTGAGAGAAATGTTAGAGATTTTACTGCCTATGTTTTCTTTTAGAATTTTTTATGGTTTTGAGTCTTCAGTTTAAACCTTTAATCCATTTTGAGTTTATTCTTGTTTATGGTGTAAGAAGGTGGTCTAGTTTAATTTTTTAATTTATCTGTCCAATTTTTCCAGTACCATTTATTGAATAGATTGTCTTACTCCATTGTATGTTCTTGCCTCCATTGTCAAATATTGATGATATAGGCATGTTTTTTTTCTGGCCTCTCTATTCTGTTTCATTGATCTATATGTTTTTACTTAGTACTACACTGTTTTGATTATTATGTCCTTGTAGTATAGTTTGATATCAGATGGTGTGATACCTCCAACTTTGTCTTCTTTATTTCAATATTACTGAGGCTACTCAGGTTTTTGTGTGGTTCTATATAAATTTTTGGATGATTTTTTTCTAGTTCTATGAAATATGCCCTTGGTATTTTGATAGGAATTGCACTGAATCTATAGATGGTAATGATGATAATTATTCCTATCCATGAACAGAGTATATACTTCCATGTAGTTGTATCTCCTTCAATTTCTTCAGTCTTTATAATTTTCTGAGTACAGGTCTTTTACTTCCTTGTTAAATTTATTCCTAGGTATTTTATTTTTTGATGCAATTGTAAATGGGATGGTTTTTTTAAGTTTCTCTTTCTGATAGTTCCTTATTGATGTATAAAATAAAAATGATTTCTGAATATTAATTTTGTATCCTGCTACTTAACTGAATTCATTTACCAGTATAACTTCAAGAATTTGTTCAAGTACCAATAATCATTTTTCTTCCTGGTAATTGCTTGTGTTATATTTGGTTGACATATTCTGTCCTGATTTATTTTATTTTATTTATATATATATTTTATTGATTGCAGAGAGGAAAGGAGAGAGAGGGGAGAGAGAGAGAAAGAGAGAGAGAGAGAGAGAGAGAGAGAGAGAGAGAGAGAGAGAGAGAGATCAATGATGAGAATCATTGATTGGCTGCCTCCTGCATGCCCCCTACCAGGGATGGAGCCTGCAACCTGGGCATGTGCCCTTGACTAGAATCAAACCCAGGACCCTTCATGCCGGGAGCCGGTCCATGCTTCCTGTTTCAAGGGACCTGGCATATATGGCATACTGTTCTTAATATGTTTGCTCACCTTCTTGGCACTATGTGTTTTAACCAAGGTCTCTGAGAAAGGTTGTTGCCCCAGGTAGGGATTTTCCCCTGAAGTTAGGGAGGGAATAAAACCTCTTAACTAAGTGCCAGGTGGGTAATTAATCACTTTAACTACGAACAATCATGCTTAAGCTACATAATCTTTACTCCCTGGAATGGAGATAAGAAACGCCCTAACCTTTGAAATAGAGATTGATAGGATTGGAATCAACTGGTATAAATACAGATGTAAGAAGACAGAACCTACACACAGAACTTAGGAGGCACAGAACCTACACAGAACGTTCTCTAGAGACAGAAGAACTTCGCT
Organism: Myotis myotis; assembly: GCF_014108235.1. NCBI lineage: Eukaryota > Metazoa > Chordata > Mammalia > Chiroptera > Vespertilionidae > Myotis > Myotis myotis. The sequence goes on along the minus strand of NW_023416346.1, from coordinate 8,006,291 downwards.
GGAGAGAACATGGCAAAGATCCTGGACAGAAACTGGCCTCAGAACCTAGAGACAGAACCTAGCGAGAGAACATGGCAAAAGATCCTGGACTGAACCTGACTACAGAAATTGACAAAAGAACCTGACTAGAACCTGGTGACTGAACCTGGCTGGAGAACCTGGACAGAACCTGGCTGGAGAACATAGCGAGGGAACATGGCTACAGAACCTGGCTGGAGAACCTGGAGAACCTAGCAAGAGAACATGGACACAGAACCTGGCTAGAGATCCGAAGCAGAACCTCTCTGGAGATCCAGACCAAAACTTGGCTGGAGATCCTGGCTAGGCTGCTGATCAACTGAACACTGTCTCCGTGTCCTTCCTTCTTCGCCGACTCCGTCTACGCCTTTGGGAACCCCTGGACCCGCTGGGGTTGGACCCCGGCACCTTCAGTCTGAAGGCTGATGCTCTATCCACTGAGCCAAACCAGCTAGGGCTGTCCTGATTCTTATATGCTACTCTATAGCCATTGTCACATTAAATGATCCTACAACAAAAGAAGCAGGAAAAATTAATCCTCATCCAACTATAGACACCATTCTCTAAACAAATTCCTGATGATCAAAATCTTGACAATGGTAAAATATGCACATTATGGATAAATATTCTGAGGTCGATGTTGTCTGTCCTTGGCTAAGGGGAAGTGATATTGAGAAAGAGCAAAGCAGCCCTGACATCCAGGAGTTGGGTCTAATAATATCAACTAAGCCTTGTTGTTGCTAGGAGCTGCCTGGCACTCATAGCAAGGCCTTAGTGTTCTCTCATTGAATTATTTCTTAGAACATCAATAGCAGACAAGGCCACCTTGTTAGCATAATGGATCAAAACAAAAATAAGACCACTCAGTAGTCATACCTGAATACAGACAAAAACACGAATATTGTCCATATTGCAAAAATGATCAAACATCCCTCTATACTGGTTAATATGAGTGATGCTTTTTTACTAATTACAGTTTTAGCTTCACCTACTGTTCTTTCCTTCTATTTAAGGTTTACTGAGATACCCAATCATAGAAATCTCCCTGCTTCCCGACAACATCCAAACCAGAGCAAAATCTGCTTCCCTCCCTGAGTGCTTTCTGAAATCACCTAAACAAACACCATACCATGAAATCCTTTTTATCATCCCCCAGGTTCTATCATCTTATTCTCCCACACTACAGTGAACAACAAACCCAATATATATTTTTTGAATTTAGAAGGCATGGGGGGCCAGGTGGAGACCTCTCTCTTGGAGAGGCACACTGAAACCTGGCCTTATCCGCTTTTTATTCAGTTTTAGATACACATCTTGTCTTCAGTAAAGCACGGCAAACAGGTAGCAGACAAATTGTCTCTAAGGTCAATAAAGATCAGTAAGATCCAGTAAACCCAATATTTTAACCACAGATGTGTTCCCGTTGGTCTTTGACTAAGGAGAATTAATACTTTATATATTTTTTGGCAGAAAAATCCAGTAATACAGTCTAAGAATGTCCTTTCACCTTGTTAGTACTCTCAAAACCTAAGTACTTCCCTCAGAATTAACAATTAGGCGTATCTGCTCGAGAAATTTTCATGTTCAACACATATGGGACAATAACTATTGTCTTTTTAGTCTATCTTGATTTTTTCTTATAAAATTTTCTCTCTTGGAGATCATTCCATAATATTAGACCAGGCTTACCTCATTGTTAAAATTAATGAGCTTCATTGCATGACTGATTTGAAAAATATCTGCTCCACAGATATTCCATAGTATGCTTGCATACACCTGCAGCTATTCCCTTATTATGCATGTTTCACAATCACCAACAATATTCTAGTGATTATTCATGGCTTGGTTTGTCCTGATTTGTTATCCTAAGATGATCATGAAGAAGTAGAATAGCATTTTAAATGCTAAAAAACTTTCCCAATTGTTCTGTGCAAAGCTCTTTCCCAGAGTGTAATCAACACTAGATACTATCCCCATCTCTGATTAAATAAAATGATCTGAGTGACGAAAAATGCCATCTCATTGTTCATCAAATTTTCTTCCATTTGAGATGAATATGTTCATATTCCACTGGAACTTATTAAGTAATTTGAGGGTTTGAGAGAATAATGCTGCAAGGGTTCCTTAGCACAGTGGTAGTCACAGTAAGTAACTGTATTTAAATAATGGGATCTATTTACAGCTATCTGTCTGAGAGCTGGCACTTAATGCCAGGCGCTGCTCTAAGTAATCTCTCTGTGCTCAAGATATTTCATTGTTCTTGCATTTATTTTTAAAAGCTACTGAACATTTACTATGTGGCAGCCAGGCACCATTTTAGGTGATAGCCAGGTAGCAGAAAGCAAGATTCTTCTTTTCATGCTGATAAAACTCTAGGGTAGACAATAAACAGGTAATCAAATAATCAACATCATGATCATCATTAGTATTGTTATATGTGCCTAAGTTAGTGTGGAAGGAAGCAACTTGATATGTTCCTCTAAATTATAGCAGTGTAAAAGATGTGCAGTAGATAAATAAAACAAGAATGGCAGAAAGTGAATGGTTGTTGAAGCTTAGCAATAGAGTTGTATTATAATTCTCTTTAATTTTTATGTGATTGAAAATGTCTATAATACAAATTTAGAATACAAGCTAGGAGCATATCCTCTAAGAGGTGGAGGGAAGCCATAAGAGAGCTTTTCAATGTTCTGGCCTGCAATTTTTAAACTTCTCTATGATGAAAATATGCTACCAAATTGTGTCTGTGAGGGATGATATTCTCCATTAAGAGAGATTAAAAAGACCTATATGACATGTAAACACTGGTTTGAAAAAAAACACCTCACTTATAAAAACTATTTTGGGGAAATCCAACAATTGTGAATATGGGCTGTGTGAGAGATTGTTATTAGGGTATTTATTGCTAATTTACTTTATGTGGTAGTTGGTAATTTTTTGAGGAAAATTTCCCTTTATTAAAGAGATGAATACAAAATTCTTAAGGGCAAAGTAGAAGAATGTCTATAATTTAATTTAAAATACTTAAGCAATAAAGGATAGGTGAAGCAAATATGGTAAAACTAACAGGACTGAAATCTAGGTGATGGAGATTCTGGGAATATGATGTTGGTAGGTGCATAGGTTTTCTTTTAAGTGACTAGTTTATTCCTGGCATGAAACAGACACATCAGAAATAGTTGTTGTGCTCTTCCTTCGCCTCCTCTTCCTTCTGGCATGTTATAGATAGGCCACTCCCTACTTTCCAATTAATGAATATTTCAGAAACTCAAGTTTTATGATAAACATAATTAAGAAGGTGAATCTACCACCAGAAAATTATGTAAAGCACTTGCAATTTTTTTTTGCATTAGTTTCTATATTGTATAATCTATGACAAGGTTTTCTACTATTAGTACAGATAATTGAGACAGTCTTTCATTTTAACTGCCATGTGCTCAGAGCATTTCCCAGACACACAACTGCAAAGAAAAATATCTTCTATTTTTCAGATGAAGTATTTCTTTTTTCAGTTGAACTAAAGGGTAGCTTCAATTCTAGTCTCATGCTAACATATAAGCCCTGACCAACTGTTCTTTCTTAAAATTGTTTCAATTACAGTTGACGTTTAATATATTATACATTTATATGACTTATGAGGTGATCCCTCATAAGTCTAATACTCATCTGATACCATATATAGTTGTTACAAAATTATTGACTATATTTTACATACTGTATTTTACATCTCTGTAACTGTCAATTTGTACTTCTTAATCTATTTTTTTCACCCAGCACCTCCACCCAGCATTTTGATATTCTGAATTGCTACAAAAAACCACTGACAATATTTAAAGAAAAAACAACCTACATAAAGTATTCCCATGGACTCTAAAATACAAGCAGATGGACACCAAGAATCACAAGATCTATCTATGTAATATGGGTCTTATCTGTACGGGAATAAAGCTTTGAGCTATTTTCCACCCTGCACTGGTCTGGTTCAATGCCTCATGCTCTTTCTATTATGCTGAGCTGCCTCTTTTAATAGTGTAATCTGTTTTAGTTTACTACTACCACCTTCATGTACAATGACCCTTTTATCACTGTTTTCTTATAATCTAATAATTGTTGTGTGATTAATGATAAGGAGACCATATCTGAGGAAAAGATCATTAGAAGTCTGGTGCTTCCCCAGAGGGGAAACATAGTATAAAACCTTTGCCCAGATATTAGTTGTATGGGTCTCTGTTACAGTCATTTTACCTTCCAATATGTGAGGCAACAGCTGGTTCTGGATATCTGCTCTTTTTCAAGAGTAGACCTACATTAAAAGGAATGAGGGTAGAGGGAAGGTCTAGCTTAAAAGCTTTTCAGACTGGGGAAGGCACTCATCTAGCCTCAAAGGGACTTCAGATGTTGCTGTCCTTTTCCAAGCTGCCTACTGAGGCTTTTGATTAATAGTCATCTCCTATAACCAGAATGTAAAAACTAGATGCACTCTGAATTTCTGCCAGTAATTTCTCATTTCTCAAAAGAAATTCGGTTAGGATAGGCCAGGGATTTTTTCTGGCTCTCCCCACCAGGTGGCATGATGCAGGACAAAAATCATTTTGCACACAACAGAGTTAAACAATTAGAGCTTCATTGCAATAAACAGCATTTGAATAATTGATATAGATCCTTATAGGTCCAAATAATTACTGGTATCTTTGCTGAATCACATCATAAAGTTTTATTTCACTAGCTATTTGTAATTTTGACTCCCCTCTTATTTTTTGTATATATTTATGTCTAAGTAATTTAAGATGCAAGAGGTTGAAAAAACAATACTGAAAGTTCTCCTGCACCCTTCACTCAGATCCCCCTCAAAATAACATAACCAAGATACATTGTCAAAGCCAGAAAATCTATAATGATACCATGCTATCAACTCAATTACAGACCTTATTGGCTATTGCAGATAACACTGCAGTGGACACAGGGGTGCATATATGCTTTCAAAATAGTGTTTTGGGTTTCTTTGGCTATATTCCAAGAAGAAAAAGATAAATAAATAGGACTAAACAGTTTTTGCACAGCAAAGGAAACCATCAACAAAATGAAAAGACAACCCATTGAATGGGAGAACATATTCACCAATACATCTGATAAGGGATTAATAGCCAAAATTAATAAGGAAATGTATTAATAAAATTAATAATTTATAAGGAACTTATAAAATTCAACACCACAAAAACAATCCAATATGGTTTTGAGGATCATGCCTGGCCTACCTCTCTAATTTTGTCTATCACCACTCCCCCTGCTGTTCACTATGCTCTAATCACACTAGAAGTATGACTTTTTGTAACAGCTCCAATAACCCCATCTCCTTCCTGGCTCAAAGTCTTCCAAAGAGCTATGCTCTCAGCTTGAGGGGCATCTGCCAACTTCTCCCACTCTTCTTTGCCTGGCTAACTCATTCACTCTTCCGCTTTCAGTTTAATTGCCACTGATTCAAACAAGCTGCTCTCCCTGATCCTCCTACACTAGGTCAAATCCTTGTGGTATCCTCTCATAGCTCCCTGTACTTTTACTGTGTATATTAATCTGTTTTAACCAGTCACTGTGGCTGGTTTAATGTCTGTTTTCCAAGATAGAGTAAGAGCTCAATGAGGGCAGAGACTCTGCCTTACTTCTGTGTCCACAAGCTTCCTCTTATCCTATATAATAAAAACCTATTATGCCAAGTGTCCAGCCGTCTGGTCATCCATTCAACCAATTAAAGCCTAATATGCTAATGATATGCTAAGGCCGCTCAACGCTTGCTATGACGTGCACTGGCCACCAGGGGGCAGTCAACCAGTTGATCTTTTGCTATGACATGCACTGACCACCAGGGGGCAGATGTTCTGACCTCTGACCGGTAGGTTAGCCTGCTGCTGGGGTCTGACTGATTGGGACTGAGTGAGATGGGCCGGACATGCCCTGGAGCCCTCCTGCGCCCTTCCCTGGCCCTGATTGTGCACTGGTGGGGTCCCTTGGCCTGGCCTGTGCCTTCTCGCAATCCGGAACCCCTCAGGGGTTGTCAGAGAGCTGGTTTTGGCCCAATCCCGCAGGCCAGGCCAAGAGACCACACTGGTGCACAAATTCATGCACCGGGCCTCTGGTGAAAATATATTTGCCTCACTCCATGATATAGAGCCCCTTAGCACTTTCCTTTGGACCCCTAATCTTGGTTGTCATCTTCATGTGATTTAATCTGGGCCCTTTCCCATGCTGGTCTATAGTTTCCTAAATAAAACAACAGTAATAGTATTATAATAAAAGAGATCAACAGTGATTTAACATCCAAACTGAAAATCCATCCCCTACACAGAATGATGACCAAAACAATGGTTGCAAAATTCAAAATGGTTCACTCTTATCATACTCTGACTCTATTTGAACAAATAGTCCATCATCTCTGTATCTCAATATCTTATCCAATTAAAGCAAAAACAGGAAATTACCCAGAACCATTCAGTTAACATTTCTCAAAAAGCACTACTGCAGTTTATATGCAAATACCCAAATGGAGAAAACCTCATTTGTCCAACTGCTTAATTTTACATTCTGTGATGCTTGTACCCACAAGTCACCACAAAATGCATAAAAGTTCACTCTGACAATATTTGACAGCAAAACTAACGAAGTTAACAAGACCATCTGCTTGTAGCTTTATTCTCACTTTAATTGAACAACTTCCTCACTGGGGCATTTTTGCAGCTTTCCATACTGCTCATAGCTTTTTTTCGTCTTTAAAAACTTTTTATTTAAAAGTATATAATTACTAGGGGCCCAGTGCACTAATTCGTGCACCTTGAAAGGAACAGTGGGCCATGAGGCTGCGGTGGGCACAGGGGTGGGTCTCGGCCTATTCTCTGTGCCCCAGCCTGGCCCCTCCCGCTGTGGCCCCCGGTGCTCTGTCTAACACCCCATTCCCACCCCTGCTGCTCCCACAGCATAATTCCAATCTTCTCATGACATTCCCTCCCCCCCCCTTGTGCATATGTATATACAAAGTCCTTCTTTATATAAGGACACTGGTCATATTGATTATGGGCCTATCCTACTCTAGTATTATCCAATTCCAAATCCACCTCCACATTTGTAGGTATTTGTTACAGCAACACCCTACTTCTCAGTACCAAAATCTATATTCGTTTGCTAGGGATGCCATAATAAAGTACCATAAACTTAATGGCTTAGATGGCAAAAATATATTGTCACACAGTTCTGGAAGCTAGAAGTCCAAAAGGAAAGTGTTGGCAGCATTGGTTCCTCCTGAGGGCCCTGAGAGAAGGAACTGTTGGCCTCTCCCCTTGGCTTGTCTTTACATAATCTTTCCTCCATGTGTGTCTGCTGCTCTGTCCAAATTTCTCTTTTTTATAAGGACACCGTATTATATTATGTCATATTACATTAGGTTTCACCCTAATGACCCCATCTCTTAATTCTATTTTCAATAATGCTATCTATATAAAAGCCTAATACGCTAAGTGTCCGACCAATCGGTTGACCGGTCAACTGTTCGACCAGTCGCTATGACATGCACTGACCACCAGGGGGTAGACGCTCCAACCAGTAGGTTAGCTTGCTGCTGGAGTCCAGCTGATTGGGACTGGGCCAGATGGGCTGGACATGTCGTGGAGTCCTCCCGCAGTCTCTCCTTGGCTGGCCAACCTCCTGCATTCCCTACCCGGCTGGTTGGCCCCCATTGGCCCCAATTGGGAGTGGGCAAGTCGGCCCCGATTGCCGGCCAGGCTGAGGGACCCCACCTGGGCACAAATTTGTGCACCGGGCCTCTAGTTTCCAAATAAGTTTACATTTAGAGGTGCTGGGGGTTAAGATTTCAACGTATGAATTGGACAGTGAACCTATAACAGTATCGAATAGATTTTCTAATTTTTCTATGTAGGTCTTAACTTTGTTAGATTCATTCTATGGTATTTGTGCCATTTATCAATTATTTCTTCTCAGCTTGAAACATATCCTTCAATATATGCTCTGTGATATAAAAAAATTATAACTGTGTATTATGCCAGGTGGGTAATTGAATGATCAGGGATCACTTTGTAAACTATATAATTGACTAACCACTATGCTGTACACCTGAAACTAATATATATATATATCTATATATATATAGATATATAGATATAGATATAGATAGATATCTGTCCATCTGACCAGTAGCTATGACATGCACTGACACCAGGAGCTGCCATGATGTGCACTGGCCATTTAAAAATAAATGGCACCACAGACCTGGTGCCAACAAACTAATATTCTGCTTCCCCCAAGTGGGACACAGGCTCCACCACCACGCTGGGGGTGACATCCCGCCAAATCGCAGGCAACGTTGCCAAGACCCCATGACACAAAATGTGGCCCCCAGTCCAGCCCGGAAACGGTCACTGTGGGTGCTAGGTAATGACATCACGTAGCAACGCCTGGCTTCCTCTCCCTAGCAGCTAGCCTCCTTGGAGTTTCTTCAGCTCAGGAACCTGACTTGCTTTATAGCCAGGTGCAAACATTTTACAATTTAACCAAATGTTTGTGAAGCGTTTTCATGTGCCTCATCTCATTTGATCTTCACAGAAGTCCTGGAGTAGGTAGATAGGAGACTCGGTGAAATCCTATTTTCTTTCCATTGGCCAGAAAACGGAGAGTTAGAAAGTTTAGAAACTTGACCTGACTGAAACGAAGTAAGAAATGGTGGAACTTGAAAATGACTGCAGGTTTTCTCACTGCGCAGAATATAGTCAAACACTGCTATAGTTAAACATTTTACCCTTTGTTCTCCCTGCGTGATCTACAATAATAATCTGCTTCGTGTTGATATTTACTGCTGTGTTGCTGACAATTACCTGAAAGAGAAGTTGGGGTGCTTCACTGGGCCGGAAAAAGTTTAGCTACATCAGAAAGCAGGTCTAAGTAAGCAAGTTTATTCTATATCTATAAAAAACTAAGTTGATAGTGCATGCACGATACATATAAAGCTCTCGCTGGCGCCAATCACACGCGTGTGTTTCGATCTGTCATTGTCAAGTGTGAATTTGGTTGACACTTCTATTATAGAGAAAGGGCAAATAGTGATATTAAAATATTTCTTCTAATTAATTTCCTTTCAATGTGCATGAATCCGTGCACTGGGACATAGTATAAAAATATTGAATGTCAACTGTAATAAAAAAGAATTTTTTTTTAAAAAAGCATTTCTCCTTTTAAGTGACTATGTTGGCTGTAGAGGGACATAGAAGGAAGAAGAGGCTTTCCTTTAATTTCTAGCTGTGGTGGGATGATTGCATATGTGGACTTTTGCCACAGCCATAGGGGCTCCTAAGCTAAGGCTCCCTTAATGACCTTGCTGCCTCTGTCTGACAGTAATCTGTCTGCAGCCCTCTCAACCCAGAAACTGAACCCCTAAGGCTTTCCATTGGCATCATTGCCAGACTGCCTCTCACCACACCCATGCCCAAAGTCTTCCCATCTTTGTGTGGGTCCCTGAAAGCCTCTGGCCCACACCAGCACTCTAATTCCCTTTGCAAACCCCAGCACAAGCCTGCCTGTGGCTTGGGGGGTCCACAATGACCTGCTGTTGTCTCTGCAAGTCCTCTGAAATCCTGAGCGCAGCCCGCCTGCTGTCTGGAGGGTTTTCATCCTCTTTGCCCACTCACTGTACATCCAAGTCACAAGTTGCTGATCAACCCCTCCCGGCTGGCCCTTCTAAGCACTGGGTTGCCTTCTACTTATCCAAGGATTGTAGACAAGCACAGGCCTAGCTAAACTAGCCCATTTCTCTGCTATCCAGAGGACTGAACTGTACCTTACCTGAGGAGGTCTGAACTCCTTCCAAGTATTTCCTTCTTTGGGTACTGTCTCTCAGCCCTAGTGTATCATATACATTTTAAAAAATATCTTATAGTTACTCTTTTGTCATAGTTTTTGTATTGGGTCACCTCTCTTTTTTAATTGGTATGTAGATGTGTTTCATATATTCTGGGTAAGAGTTCTTTGTTAGTTATGTGTTTCAAATATCTTTTCTCATATTTTAAAAAATTCTATATATGCTGTCTTTTGCCCAAAAAGTGCTTTGTTTGAACATAGTGAAACTTATCAATATTTACTCTCTGGATATTGTTTTTGTGGGTTTTTTTTTTGAGAAATATTTCTCTAACCTGAGATCATGACTATATAGTCTTATATTATATCCCAGAAGATGTATGCTTTTCCTTTCAAATTTAAGTTCACCCAGAATGATATTAGAAAGATGCCCAGTTTTTATAAGACTATGGAAAACCAGTCAATTTCACATGGTCTGCGGTGCCACAATTATTATTTAATCAAGTGTTTTATATTCAAACAAGTTTTTGAGATCACTATATTGACTTCATACCTTGTTCTTCCTCAAATGAATCTTTGTTTTCTTGGATATTTGAATTTTATATAAATTTTAGAATTTGTCTATCAATTCCCACAATAAAAAATGGGATATTTTATTGCATTAAATATATAGATCAAGTTTTGGAGAGAAGGCATCTTTAAAATATTGAATCTTCCAGTCCACTAACATGGAATATCTCTCTATTTAATCATTTATTTCTCCCCCCTTTTTTTTACTCTCAGTAACATTTTATTATTTTACACTAAAATATATCTTATTATTAGTTTTGCAAATAAATCCATGTTTTACTTTGAGAATAAATTATTTTTGTTGGTTACATTTAGTTATTTAGAATTTTAAATCAGTAATATTCACCTTTTTTGTTTCTATGAATTAACAAATGCGTACAATAGTATAACCACAATAGTTCCATCACCCCCCAAAATGTCCTCATGCCACTCTGTAGACAAATCCTTCTCCCATATCCCCAGTTCCTAGTAAATTGGCTGCCCAGAAGAGAAGTTCTTGGCCAAGAAGTTGTCCTGCTGAAACCAAAATTCATGTAGAAGGTGGTGATCATATTTGCTGCTGTAGGTGACTGTCAGCAGAAGGGGGTAACAACACCTCTGGGTTTGGATCTGACAACATTTCACTTCTCATTTAGCTTTCCTAATATTCTCTCGTCATGCTTTCCCCCTACCTCTCTGGCTATTTCTTCTGAGGCTTCTTCACTGACTCTATTTCTTCCTTCTGCAAAAGATTTTATTCCTGTCCCTTTCCTTCTCAACATCTACTTATCCTTTAATTCATAGCCTGGATACCACTTTCTCAGGGAAGGCTTTTGTACCTCTCCCCTAGATTTGGTCCTTACTGTTGATAATACTTTTCCCAGTTAGAATTGCTTGTGAATATTTCATTAAAATCAGAATTCTGAATCCAGAATTCACCAACAAGTAGGACAGGGACAAGACATAAAGCAGGTGGGAAATCTGCAATAAGAGTCTAGGAAAAATTAGCTGAATAGACTTAGGGCATCTCTGACTCATTGCTGGCTGCTACAAAGTGAATGGGAGATCTGTTGGGTGAAAAGACCAGAGGAGGGCCAGATAACTCATGCTCTCTTAGAACCCCCTCAATTTGGAATCCAAGATCACCCAGTGACTGTCACTCTTGGATTTTGGCTGGAGGGACACATACACTTTCTAAGGGCAGCCTAGAGGAGGGAGGGGTTAACTGCTGGGTTGCTTGAGAAGGTTTATTAGAGAGGAGACATCTGAGTTGGGGCTTGGAAGATTGATAGAAGACTTTCCATGAAAGGAATAATTCATTTAAAAATAACCTAAGCTGAAACTTTGACATGTTTTTTCTTTATTTCCAAGGGGTGAGGTGAGAAAAAAACCCACATTAAAGATGTATTTTCCTGGGTATGTATTATATGAATGAAATCCCTGGGTTCTATTTTGCACATCAGCCAAATGGCCACCAGAGGGCAGCAAAACATTATAAAATTTTGTATCCCAGAGACACTGCATCAATTTACCTACAGCTCTCTCTAAGAGGGGACAGGATCAAATCTCCAGAATATTCACAAATTCCTGCTCTCCAAGATTAGACAAGGTGTAGCTGCACCCAGATTAGGTCTTCAGAGGCCTATGATGGAACTCAAGACCCTGACATCTACTTGGAAGGTTACTGGGCTGGGAGACCTCACAGAGACTACTGGATATAAGTGGAAGCTTAAAGCAGGATGAGGGATTAGTTGGACCTTCAGTCAACGTCTCAGGTATTTGGAGTAGCAGGTAGCCATAAAGAATAGCATCCCAAGTCAGCACTACCACAGAAGTACTCACTAAAGATGCCTGTTGACAGAGCAGGCAGCAGTGACTTTATTAGTCCCCTGAAGTCATAGGATCACAGGATGTGACACCTAGATAGGGCTTCATATACCAGAGATCAGTCCTTATGTAGTGGATGCTATAATGCATAATCCCTTCAGAACTAAAGAATTTATTCCCCTAGCTGCTGGAAGTGCTGCCTAGAGATAGTGCTTTGGGAATTGCCATTCACTTAAGAGAGCTGCTTTGCCCAAGGCATGTGTTCAAAGACTGCTTTATATAGGTGCAAAAACCTGACCTCTGGCTCCAATTCAGGAGAGCAATCCTAAATCCAGTCACCTAGAGCTTCTGTGGAGACTGTGTCACAGTTCAGCAGCTCTCTCTGCCCAGTCCTGCTTCTTTCCTGCCCCTCATAGGTGTCTGTTCTGAGATCATCCCCAATAAACTTCTTGCACACTAAGCTCTGGCTCAGAGTCAGCTTCCCTGGAGGGAACAATCTTACCTTTGTTTTACTTGTGGAAAAACAGGAAATTTTCAGTGTCTTCTTTTGAGGGAGAAGTGATTCCTTTCAATGACTGAAGCCCTCAAAACTAAGGAGCATAGTACTCACAGACATGCTGAACATTAACAGAGCAAGTCCCCAAGAGCAAGGAGGGTTTGTCTGTCTTCCTCCCTTCTGTATCCCTAGTGCCTCCAAATAGTAGGCACCTGATAGATATATGTTCAATAATGAATGAATGAACACTGGTCCTTATATTGCAGATATAAGCAGAATTCTCTTATACCCCTCCTATAGGAAGCTATTGAGACTAGATTATACTACTCAATGTCCCAAGCCAGGTGTTTTCTTCTTGAAATCCCACAGTTGTCCTAAAAAGAAACATTCTTCTTAATTCCCATCGAGAATGACAGGAAGCTTTAAAATGGCATGACCAACGCTGTGTCCACACCTTAGAGCACATAGACTATATTGACTTCATAAGATTGTCAAACAGAACAGACACCCAAACCATATTCCTGCATCCTAGCTGGCAGAATGCAAATATTAAGAAAGACCATGTCCGTATTGTTAAAGCCCTGAACCAAAATAAAGAGAAATTAGTTCTAATTATACCCTAGTCAGTATAGAGAGCATTCCTCTGACATCCACTGAGGTTGACCTTGCTAGTGCACTCTTAACACTACTATTTGTTCTTTTTGTACAGCTAGGAAAGAGAATGGCCTATGAAAAGCAAAGTGTTATGATATACATCAGGTAGATTAAGAGCATTTTTTCCTTAATTAGAGATGCCAGATGAGTAGAATTTTTTTGTGTTCAATTTTTCCATAGTTAAGTAAATGAGACAGTATTGTTCTCTGATGCAATATCATAATTACTCAGTGACTTCTGACAGATGATCTAGAAATATTAAGCTAAGCAAGAGCAACAAAATAAATTTAACAAAAGGAAATCACAATCAGAGAGATTTTGCTCTAAAGCAAATGGATAATAATTGCCGGGAGCCAGTCCATCCTTGCTGTTTCAAGGTACCTGGCATATATGGCATACTGTTCTTAATATGTTTGCTCACCTTCTTGGCACTATGTGTTTTAACCAAGGTCTCTGAGAAAGGTTGTTGCCCCAGGTAGGGATTTTCCCCTGAAGTTAGGGAGGGAATAAAACCTCTTAACTAAGTGCCAGGTGGGTAATTAATCACTTTAACTACGAACAATCATGCTTAAGCTACATAATCTTTACTCCCTGGAATGGAGATAAGAAACGCCCTAACCTTTGGAATAGAGATTGATAGGATTGGAATCAACTGGTATAAATACAGATGTAACAACACAGAACTTAGAAGACAGAACCTACACAGAACCTAGAGACAGAAGAACTTCGCTGGAGAGAACATGGCAAAAGATCCTGGACTGAACCTGACTACAGAAATTGGCAAGAGAACCTGACTAGAACCTGGTGACTGAACCTGGCTGGAGAACCTGGACAGAACCTGGCTGGAGAACCTGGAGAACCTAGCAAGAGAACATGGACACAGAACCTGGCTGGAGATCCGAACCAGAACTTCGCTGGAGATCCAGACCAGAACTTGGCTGGAGATCCTGGCTGGAGATCCTGGCTAGGCTGCTGATCAACTGAACGCTGCTTCCGTGTCATTCCTTCTTCGCCAACACCATCCATACCTTTGGGGACCCCTGGACCTGCTGGGGTTGGACCCCGGCAAATAATTGAGGTCAAATCATAGCCAAGGCTCCATTCAAATGGAGTTGAGGGGGCAAAAAGCTTTCAGCTTTGACAAACATTGAAAAATTTTCTCCCTTCATTATCTCTTGGGTGACCTTGAAGAGAAGATGACAGACAAAAATGAGAAGAGGTGCATGTTTCCTTCCAAGTTTGAATGATTAGGGAGGGGTTTTTCAAGGAGTGGAGAGGGGCAATGTTGTCAGTACTATGCAGGCATTGTGTCCTAGAAATCAAGTGACAAAGGAGTAAAGAGGCAAAAATCAGATTCCACTGTCAAAGAGAATACATAAAAATTGAAGAGATGACGCCTCTTTAGGTCATATACGTAGGTACTCAGAAGGGCCTGAATGCATATCTGTAAAAGGAGGTAGTTAGAGTAAGATCCTTTTGGCCTTAACACTTTCTGTTCCCAGGAGCATTTTCCCCTATCTTAACATTCACCAAGCCCAAAGAGTACTAAGCAATATACATGAACGCCTGCTATAGCAGTATTGCATAGTGGTTATGTATGTAAGGTTTAATAGCAAAACTGTCGGCTATTTATTAGCTGTAGGCCTTAGGGCAAGTTATTTAATCTCACTGGGCCACAGTTTCTACATCTGTAAATGAGGATAATTGTATCTACCTCATGGGATTGTAGGAAATACTGACAATACATAAAATATGCTTTGGACAGGGTTCAAAATATAGTAAAAGGCTCAGTGAATGTCAGCTGTTATATTTGTGTAGGAGTTCCAACATTCATAGAGTATCATTTAAGTATTCCTCAAGCCCTGACATTTAGAACCTCCTTCCTTTCAGATATAGTACAAGTCTTTTACTATCAGTATGTGTAAGAATCCTGAGGAGACCTGAATTGGACTGGCTTGGCCCCAACAGAGTTCTTATGATAGGAAGATAGCTACTAAATTGTAGTTTACAGTTGGCAGCACCAAAAAGTCTAGCTGTATTCTTTACACTACTCAATAAATAAGTCATGGAGATGACCACTGTGTTAGCATCTTTCCAAAATATTTCACGTTTCTTAGAAGAATTCTCTCTCATGAAAAGCCGTCTGTGATTTCATAATGGGGACCATGGAATTCATTTTAAATGCTGTTCAGTTTTGGTCTTACATGTGGACATTTGTGGGAATTAATATATCCCATAAAGTATATGTATTTTACACCGTCAAGGTTTGGGGGAACAAATATAAATAATAGTGATTCTCTTATCAACGACCGTACTCCTATCAGCAGAGAAATCAAATTGCTACAGGTTTATGTTTAACCCATTGGTGAAAATTCTTTGAGTTAGACTAGCTTCCTGACAGATCTCTAAAGCATGTTTCTTATTTACTTCCGGTTTTATGCAAGACCAAATTCAAACATGGGTAAAGTGCATATTTAGTCACTCTAACAATTTACTCGTTATGTAGTCAAACAAAGTCAATGATTCCTGCAGCCATTTGCTTCTAAATGAACCCCGTAGATTTGGATCACAATCAGACTGGGATTTTATTGGGAGAAAAATCATTGAAAAAATGCCCAAGGTCTTTATGGAAAGCAAGACAGCTCTGTGATCCTATAGTTATGTCCTGAGCCCTGATATGGTTTCTAGTATGCTGAAATTTGGGGGGGTATTCAGAGCAGTCCTAATTTTTTCTAGGCCTGGTTGTCAGCTATTTGAACTCCAGAGCATCTCCAGAATAAGTAATATTCTGACCGATTCTCAAGGACCCTGCAAAAAGCAATTTGACAGGCCTCTCAAATGTTTACATTATTGGAGACTTCAAATGGTTTTATAACATCTTTTCTTCCACATACTTGCAAATTGATTAATTATTTAGCTCCAAGAGCTTTCCATCATTTTTATTGTGATTGCCTTTAATGTTGGCTACACACAGAACTTTATTAAACATGTGCCCTGCAGCAGTATAAAAGACACAGTCCTGGCTTCTTAAGATTTTAGACTCTTAAGAATTACATTTAGCCCTAGCTGGTTTGGCTCAATGGATAGAGCGTTGGCCTGTGGACTAAAGGGTCACAAGTTCAATTCCGGTCAAGGGCACATGCCTGGGTTGTGGACTTGACCCCCAGTAGTGGGCATGCAGGAGGCAGCCGATCAATGATTCTCTCTCATCATTGATCTTTCTCTCTCTTCCTCTCCCTTCCTTTGTAAAATCAATAAAAATATATATTTTTAAAAAAAGAATTACATTTACCTCTTTAATTCCCTACTCCTCCAGGACTCTGTTTAGAGGGACTTTTGTTATATTATTTTAAATTTTTATTGGAACTTTCTTGTAACAGTTTTTTATTGCAGTTTTGAGATATAATTCACATACTATACAAATCATCCATTTACAGTGTTAATTTCAATGTTTTTCAGTTTATTCCCAGATTTGTACAACAATCAGCACAGTTTTAAGTCATTTTCATCAGCCCAGAAAAAAGTCCCAGACACATTTTCCCATTGGGAAAATGGGCAGTCACTCCCCATTTTCCCTGCCCTCCTGTTACTGGCAGTGACTAAAAATCTATGTTCTGTCTTTATAGATTGATCTATTCTGGATACTTCATATAAATGGAATCATATATGTGGTCTTTTGTGATTGGCTTCTTTCACTTATAATAATGTTTTCAAAGTTCATCCATCTTATAGCATGTAGTAGTACTTCATTCGTATGTCTCTTTATTATTGACCTGTGAGTACTTTATATATTCTAGGTGCTAGACCATTACCGGACATATATTTATAAATATGTTCTTTCATTGTGTGGGCTGTACTTCTCATATTCTTAATAGTATCCTTCAAAAAAGATAAGTTCATAATTTTGATAAAAATCCAATGTTTTTCTTTTGTTGCCATATTGGTGCTTTTTGGTATCATATCTAAGAAACCACTGACAAATTCAAGGTCACAATGATTTACCCTGTTTCCCTCGAAAAGTTTTATAGTTTTAGTTCTTTCATTTAGATATTTGATCCATTTTGCATTAAGTATTGCATATGGCGTGAGGTACAAGTTTACCTTCATTCTTTTACATATAACTATCCAGTTTTCCCAGCACCATTGTTGTAAAGATCACTTCCCACCATTGAATTGTTTTGGTGGCATCCTTAAATTAATTAATTGTAAAAAAATTAATTGATTGTGTATGTGAGGGTTTATTTATGGACTCTAAATTTTATTCCATTTATCTTTATATCTATTCTTATGCCATTACTACACTGTCTTTTTTTTTATTATTAGTTAAGGTATTACAAATGTGTCCTCATTCCCCCCATTAACCCCCAACCTCCCCCCCCGCCCCGCACACTCATTACTACACTGTCTTGATTATTCTTGCTTTGCAGTAAGTTTTGAAATTGATGTGTTAGTCCTCCAACTTTTCTTCCTTTTCAAGATTACTTTGGCTAGCCTGGATCTCTTGAGCTTCCACATAAACTTTAGAGCCACCTTGCCAATTTCTACAAAAAATGAGTTGGTATTCTGATAGGGATAGCATTGAATCTGTAGATCACTTTGGGGAGTATTTCCATTTTAACAATATTAAGTCTTCTGATCTATGAGCATGGAATGTTTTCTATTTGCTTACATCATCTTTTTAAAAATTTATTTTTAATTAAGGTAACATTGATTTATAACCTTATATAAGTTTCAGGTGTGTAACAATATAAATTGACATCTGTATGTACTACATCACATTCACCACCAAAAGTCTAGTTTCTATCCATCATCATACAATTGATCCCCTTTACCCATTTCACCTTCCCTCCCTCTACTTCACTTCCCCTCTGGTAAAAGTTAATTTGTTGACTGCCTCTATAAGCCTATTTTTATTTTGTTTTGTTTGTTGTTTTTGTTTTTGTATCCCACATATGAGTGAACTATATTTGTTCTTTTCCATCAGACTTAGTTTTCAGCTCCTTTGGGTAAATACCAAGGAGCATGATTACTGTGTCGTATGGTAAAAGTATGTTTACTTTTGTAAGAAACTAGCAAACTGTCTTCCAAAACAGCTGTATCATTTTGTATTCTCACGAAAAATGAACAAGAGTTCCTGTTACTCCACATGCTCACCAGCATTTGGTGTTACTGTTCTGGGTTTTGGCCATTCTAATAGGTGTGTAGTGGTATCTCATTATTGTTTTAATTTCCATATCCTTGATGACATATGATGTGGAGCATCATTTCATATACTTACTTCCCATCTGTACTAGTATATCTCCCTTAGTGAGGTGTTTTTTAAGGTCTTTTGCCCATTTTTAATCTGAGTTGTTGATTTTCATATTGTTGAGTTTTAAGCGTTCTTTGTATATTTTGGATAACAGTCCTTTATCAAGTGTCTTTTGCAAATATTTTCTTTCAGTCTGTGGCTTGTCTTCTCATTCTCTTGATATTGTCTTTCACAGAGAAGAAGTTTATTTTTTTACTTTTAATGAAATTCAGCTTATCAATTATTTCTTTTATGGATCATGCCCCTGGTAATGTCATACTTTTTTACAGAGCTATATATATAAAAAATATATAAAAGATTTGGTTCCATATTTTTTATTTAACATGATTTAACTAATCTATGTTGCTGCATTTATTGTTTTACTAGGGCAGTAGTTAGCAAACTGGCTTGTGAGCCACATGCGGCTCTTTGGCCCCGTGGCATGGGCCACGAAGTTTCAATCACACTGTACGTGCACGCCTGTATGTGGTATTTTGTGGAAGAGCCACACTCAAGGGGCCAGTTTGCTGACCACTGTACTAGGGGCCCAGTGCACGAATTCGTGTGCCTTGAAAGGAACTGTGGGCCGCAAGGCTGTGGTAGGCATAGGGGCGGGTCTTGGCCCATCCTCCACGCCCCCACCCGGCCCCTCCCACCACAACCCTTGGTCCCCTGTCTGCCTGCAGCCTGTTTGCACCACGGGACTGGCACCAGCAGTGGGTGCAACCAGCAGCTGCTGCCCTGATCACCCCTCAGGAGCAGGGGGAGGTGGACAAGCCCTCAGGAGTGATTGGGGCCAGCAGCTGCTGCTTGCACCTGCTGACAGTGCCGGCGGGTGCCAGGTGCCGGCAGCAGGTGCGACTGGCGGCTCCAGCACTGGCAGTGGGTGCGAGCGGGGCCAGTGCCAGCAGCTGGTGTGAACACTGGGCAGGACCTCAGCATGCCCTGGCTGGTTTGGCTCAGTGGATAGAGTGTCGGCCTGCAGACTGAAGGGTCCCAGGTTTGATTCCAGTCATGGGCACATACTGCCTCAATCCTCAGTATGGGGCATGCAGGAGGTAGCTGATCAATGATTCTCATCGTTGATGTTTTTTTCTCTCCCTCTCCCTTCCTTTCTGAAATCAATTAAAAAAATTAAAAAAAGAATTTTCAGTAACCACCAGAGGCTTGCCCTGATGACAGCGACTGGTGCCTCACCTTGGTCTGGCACCCCCACTCACCTGCTCTACCATCCTGCTGCGGCCGACGCCCGCCATGTTCTGCATGCACCCCCTGGTGGTCAGTGCACGTCATAGCGACTGGTTGTTGGGTTGTTTGGTTGTTCTACCATTCAGTCTATTTGCATATTTGCCTTTTATTATATAGGATTGCTTTGCATTTATTGTTTTAGTGAATATATAACATTCCTTCTAGTTGATCCTCTATAATGCACTTGATCCTCTCATTCTCTGAATGCAAGACAATTAGTGCAAATATACAACAGCAGCTAAAACATGGAAATGCCTACATGCAAAAACTCTGCTTTACTTTTTTTCTTAAAGTTCTTATCACCATATATGCATACTATCTAATGTACTCAATTATTCATTGCTTATTACTGGTTCTTCCTATTTTGAAATTAATCTACAAGGGCAAGGTCCTTTGTTCTGGGCATTATTTCTGCATTTTCCAAGATTGCCTAATAATTATAATCCCTGGAGAACTTGTTAAAAAATACAGATTTCTATAATCCACTGAGAACTACTGATTTGAAATAAGAATATCAACTTTTAATAAGTACTCACACACAG
Source organism: Myotis myotis (assembly GCF_014108235.1). Classification (NCBI taxonomy): domain Eukaryota; kingdom Metazoa; phylum Chordata; class Mammalia; order Chiroptera; family Vespertilionidae; genus Myotis; species Myotis myotis. The sequence continues at coordinate 7,985,818 of NW_023416346.1, read as the reverse complement.
TGGATCTTGATCTTCTCCGTGAGCTATGGCTGATTTTTCAATCGGTATGACTGACTAGTTCAATTTTGACAAGTGTACATTCTGATTGGTTAGGGCCCATGCCATACCAGTTGTTAAAGATTCTGAATAGCAGTCAGCAAGGTAGGGATCGATATGTCCATTTGACAGAAGAGGAACTAAAGTCCCAGGATACTCAATAGCTTATACAGACATTAATCAAGTAGCAGTGAAACATGCTCATTTTCCTGCAACTGCAATAAGTGGTCACTGTCAAAGAGGGCAGACCAGTTACATTTGTCCTTATGATAAATTTAGCTTGTGTTCTTGGTAATGTCATACAGGCATTAAGTTACAAAACTGGAATGTTTAAGCAGAGTGGAAAGACAGTGGGGGAGAGATTTGGAGGCAGGAGGTCTTCCAGGGAAGTTCCCAAAGCATACCATTATGTAAAAGTATAGACCTAGACTGTAGACTTAAGGTGGTTATATTAATGACAAACCAAGTCAGGTGGGGGCAGAAGATAAAGGAAATCTTATATTCCTCAGCTTGGGAGACTAATGACAGCAGAGACTGTTGGATAGTTTAGTGTTAAGGTCAGGTCCCTGTAATGTTCTTTCTAGGCACGCATTCTGCCAGGCTGCAGGGAACTTGAAAGTACTTTGAATTACTTTGGGACTTGCCATATATTAGCTAAGCTGTCAATGTGGAAAATCACAAAGTAATTACGAGTGCTTTCACTGTCCTTCCAAATTAGGCAATAAATAGGATGAATCACTGAATGAGAACATCAGTACTTTTCAAGCTCTCTGCAGCATACTAAGAAAGGTAATTATTGAGTGAAAAGCAAAGAGTTATCCAAGCAGAGAAAGCCTCAAAGAATATGTGTAAAGGGGAGGGGAATTAGAACACACACTATTTTTTAATTGTTGGCATTTAACATATCAAGAAACGTAGCAAAATAATTTTGCAAACAAACACGTGTACAAAGAAGTTCTTCATAGCTACTCTTTTCCACCCCACCAAACACTATTTATGAAAAGCTTTTGCTAATACTGAAAGCCCCACAAAGATTCTACCTATTCTTCCTACTTATCAGACCAAAATCACCACCAAAAATAACAGCATGGAACAGTTGGGTTCCCCCTTTGTATTGAAAAATACACTTACATGCAAACACCGTTTTTATAACACTGCCCCCCTGCTTAGATATTTAAAATCTTTCCCTTGCCCACTACATCATCTAAATTCTGTAATTCTTCAAGTTTAGAAATTAGATGTTTCATAATCTATTTCACTTCTCTTTCTCATCAAATAAAATTCCATTAGGGGATTCATTGTCTTCCGATGGAGTTGAAACTTGACACTTTTGAATTTAACATTTGCAGCCTTAGCTATATAAATGCAATGCCAATGTCGCCAAAACACAGATTTGAATTAGCATTTCTATGGAAGCTGGTGTGTAGCACCCACACTCTTAGCTAGTCACAGCATCTCATATGCCCTCTAGCATCCACATCATAATACAGCTCTACTGTTCTCCCAAAGATTCAATGGCATAGGTATGACCCTCCTTGTTTTACAAATGAGGCAATTGAAGAAATTAAATACGTTGTATTCATTCAACAAAGATTTATAGAGTGCCTGTTCTGGAAATCAGGGATAATGCAGTGAATAAAATAGCAATTCTAAAGCTTATATTGTTGAGGGGTAGAGATGAAAATAAGGAATCCGATAAACAAGATGATGGCAGTGAAGGAATGCTTTATAAAAAGACATCTAAAATCTTAAAAGAAACAAAAGGATGATAAAATGACAAGATGAACAAGACAAAGTAATATTTCCAGCACAAAGCAAATCACATACCAGAGGAATGGCTGGATGCAAACTGTTATACTATTCACACAGAAGCGCCTAGTGCAATGAAGCAGCTCTTGATGTGATGCTGTTGAAATACATTTAATGAGACAGAATACTGAGCCCTACTAAGCAGCTTTTACAAAAAAAAATGTTTTGTGGTTTTAAAATGTGTGCATGAAAATAAAATTAGAAAGATATTAGTTCACTGAACAAATAGACTTTTGGATCTACTATGTGTAAAGTACTATTCTATAGCAGTGACTGAGACGCAGAGAACTTTCTGTCCTCTGAGAAATGAGATTTCTATATTTATTTGGGATAATGATCTGTAGTTTTATTTTTTTATAGTGGCTTTGTCTGGTTTAATTTTCAGGGTAACACTGACCTTACAGAATGAGTTAGGAAGTATTCTCCTATTTTTCAGAAGAGTTTGAGAAACATTGATTTAATTTTTTTAAACATTTTTTACATGTATATTTTTTATTTACTTCAAAGAGGAAGGGAGGTGGGGAGAGATAGAAACATCAATGATGAAAATCATTGATCGGCTGCCTCCTGCATGTCCCCCACTGCAGATCGAGCCTGGAACCTGGGCATGTGCCCTTGACCTGAATTGAACCTGGTACCCTTCAGTCCACAGGCCAATGCTCTATCCACTGAGCCAAACCAGCTAGGGCCATTGGTTTAATTTTTTAAATGTTTGGTAGAATTCACCAGTGAAGTCAGTTGGCCCTGGGCTTTTTCCTTGTTGGGAAGTTTTTGATTAGTGATTCAATCTCTTTACTTGTTATAGGTTTGTTCAGAGTTTCTGTTTATCAAGTCAGATTTGGTAATTTGTTTTAGGAATATTATATTTTGCCTAGATTGTCTGGTTGGTGTGCATTTCTTCAGAATATCTCTTATAATCCTTTTTATTTCTGTAAGGTCAGTAGTAATGCCATGCTTTCATGTCTGATTTTAGTTATTTGCATCTTCTTCCTTAAACAAATTAGTCTAATCTAGCTAAAAGTTTGTCAATGTTTTGTTCATTTCAAAGAACCAACTTTTAATTTCATTGATTCCCTCTATTGTTTTTCTATTTTTCATTTCATCTATCTCTGCCTTAATCTTTATTATTTCCTTTCTACTATTAGCTATGGCTTCAGTTTGCTCTTATTTATTTGAGATATTTTTCTTTTTTAGTATAGGCATTTACAGATATAAATTTACTACTAAGAACTGCTTTTGTAGCATCCCATAGATTTTCATAAGCTGTCTTTTTCTGTTCCTCTTGTGACTGTTCTTTTGCACATTAGTTGTTTATATGCATTGATTAATTGCAACAAATTAATCAACTTTCCATTTTCCTTCTGTTAATGATTTCTACTTTTATTCCATTGTGGTTGGAGAAGACACTTTGTATGATTTTAATATTTTAACATTTATTGATTTTTAACTAAAATATTATCTATTCTGGAGAATATTCCATGTGTACTTGAGAAAAATGATTTAGCTGTTGTTGGGTGGAGTGTTCTGTATATATACACACATTCAGAACACTGTTAGGTCTACTTGGTTTATAGTGTTGTTCAAATTCTCTATTTCTTTATTGACCTTCTTTCTAATTGTTCTATACATAATTAAAAGTGTGGTGTTGAAGTCTCCAACTGTTATTTTAGAACTATCTTTAAGTTAGTATATAATTTTCACACCTTCTTGGTGGATTAGCCTTTTTATCAATATATAATGTCCTTTGTCTCTTGAAACAAGTTTTGACTTAAAGCCCATTTTATCTGATATCATTATAGCCAGATCAGCTCTCTTTCAGTTACTATTTACACAGAATAGTGATTTCCACTTTTTCACTTTCAATCTATTTTTTCTTTTGGATTTAAAGTATATCTCTTGTAAACAATATACAGTTGGATCATGTTTCTTTTATCTATTCTTCCAGTCTCTGCCTTTAATTGGAAAGTGTAATTTATTTACATTTAAAGTATTTACATTTTGCTGTTTTCTATATATCTTATACTTCTTGTTCCTCATTTCCTCCATTACTGCCTTCTTTTGTGTTTAAATGATTTTTTATAGAGAACTGTTTTATTTGCTTCTCACTTCCTTCCCTGCATATTTTAAAGTTATTTTCTTAGTTAGCTTAGGATAGTGGTCGGCAAACTGAGGTTCACGAGCCACATGCGGCTCTTTGGCCCCTTGAGTGTGGCTCTTCTACAAAATACCAACTTCTGCGCATGGGCCATGAAGTTTCAATCGCACTGTAAATGCGCGCCCGCATGTGGTATTTTGTGGATGAGCCACACTCAAGGGGCCAAAGAGTCGCATGTGGCTCGCAAGCCGCAGTTTGCTGACCACTGGCCTAGGAATTATAATTAACATCTTAAATTTATAACAATCTAGTTTGAATTTATATCAATTTTGCTTCAATGTTACATAAGATCTGTGTTTCCACACAGTTCCATCCTTACCCCTTCATGTTATTTTCACAAATTACATCTTTATACATTGTGTTCCAATCAATGTAGATTTATAGTTTTTTATATAATTATTTTTGAATGATATAGAAAAATAGGAGTTTACAAACCAACAAAACAATAATGCTAACTTTTATATTTACTTACCATATTAGATTCTTAGGGCTGCTGTAACCAATTACCACAAACTTTGTAGCTTAAAAAAACAGAAATTTATTCTCTCACAGTTCTATGATCTGAAAACTAGGTGTCAGCAGTTTTGGTTCCTTCTGAGAGCTCTGGTTAGGTAGAGGGAGTGGCAAAGGGCTGTAAGGGCTTATGAGACTCTTTCTCCACCTGAGAAACACCCTTAGCTGGATTCCACAGAGAGTTTTGGACTATGGGACTGGAAGGGCACAGTAAGGGCTAGGGAAGTCACACACAGGGCTCCTTCCTAATAATTTACTCACTCCTGGCTTACAAAAGAATGTGGAATGTGATAATACAGCAATTTGTGTGTACTCTAGGGTAGGGGACAGTCATCTATCTCATTGGGAGTATGAATTGAAAGGCAGGGAGATGTGGACTATGATAGAAGGGCTCTGCATTCCTGTGGAATCAGAAAATTTGTGGGCTAAATTGAAGGTATAGGTCTAGGGAATTTCCGTAAAAACACAGCCTCTCTTTCTCTCTCAGCTATTGACAGATACAGTGGACATGCGTGTGTGTTTTGGGTGGAGGGGTGGTATGGAGAAGAAAAGAAAGTTCTTCCACATTATTACACTGAACTATCCAAGGTCAGAGCCATCTTCTGTTCATTGCAATGCTGTCCTGATAGGATCCTATTACTACTAAGAAATAAGCAGGATGGCTCTAGGGTACAATGGACATAGACTAACAGGGACTAGTGGTTTGATCTTTCCTCTTATTCCCATATCATTTCTAGCCTGATATAAAGCATATGTCATTCCAGTAAGGTACAATAAAATATGAAGTAGCCAAAAAATCAGTAATGCCAGGAATTATTTAGGTCCATTAATGCAGAAACAAAGTACAGCAAGTGAACTGCGTAGCAATGGCTTTATCTCCCTTCATGCTCTTATGTCTACCTTCTCTATGGTGTCACCCCCAAAGTTTTTACTTACTTACATAGAAACCATTCCTAAAAAGACAAAGCAGGGGGTCATCAGGATCCTAGGAATCCTGGCCTTAGGCAATTTAGCTGTGCTCTCACCTGCATTACTTGGTCCAAGTGTAGGCAACCCCAACAAAATTGCAGTGAAGGATTCTCTAGAATGGAGTCATCCTAACCACCTGGAGATGATTGGCAGACCCATGCCATCTTATGGTTTTGTCATAGCCTCACTTCAAAATAACAATATATTCAGTTTGGTAGGTGGTCTACAAAAAAGGAAAAAGGAGAAAGTACAAAGTACACTCAATCTAATGCTTTGTACTGTGAAGTTCTATTAGACTTACCAGCTGAGGTGCCAGCAGCGCTAATAGCAGCAAAACATGGCATGGTTCCATTAAGGTATAATATGTAGGTAGTGCCAGAAAAGCATCCTGGTAGATATCAGCTGAACTAAAAAGTAGTATAGTTACTAAGCCTACTTATACTCTGGAGCCCATGCCTCCACACCCACTCTTGGTATTGCTCCTTCAAGCAAACAGACATTATTCAAGTATGTAATATTTTTCTGGTGTGTAAAATTCCCTTTGCCTCTGCCTCTCTGACCCAAACCCCCTCTCATCTTTCTTTCTCTGTTTTGTTGTTGTTGTTGTTGTTGTTTGTGTGTTTTGTGTGTGTCGGCACTCCCAGGGCCAGATAAAACACTAGGTTTAAGGTCAACTTTCTGCTCACTGAACATAAAAGCAATCAAACACACGAAGATGAGAAAGTGAAAGAAGCATTTCATTAGGCAACAGCACACTGTGTAAGGACACCGTTTTCTTCCTTCACATGAACTCTACTTGCAAATGAATTCTAGCAATGAACTCTACTTGTAAATGAAATTTCACATGGGATAGATGGGTAGATAGATAGATAGAGGGTGGGTGCATATGTGTATGTATGCAGGTGTATGTAGGGATATAAACACCTTGGTTTCTAGGTCTGTTTAAAATTTTATAAGATGATATGAAATAGTCTCTTGTCTGGGGATCTCCATTTATATCTGTTGAACAAATGAACGAGTAGAGAAGACATGGAACTATGGATCTCTGGGGCAAGTCATAGTGAAATGGGGCTAATAGAAGAGCACTTTAAGAATCCTGGGTCAGGAACCTCCAAAAAACCATTCCTCAATTAAACCAATAAGAACACTTGCCAAACAATGATCAAAATCAACTTTTTCAGAACTTTGGAATTATTCAAAGGCTTTCAAGAATCCTAGGAGCATTTATTTTAAAAATGGATGAACCATGAGAATAGTGAGCTTTGTGGCATTTTAACTTGTCCTGTTCTAATCACCCTCTCCTTGGCTCCACAGTAGCCTTGAAAAATAACAGCCTGACAACTATACCAGTTCTGAAAATCAGTAGCCTAGCAGTCACTGGAAGGGGCAGACCAGGTATGAAGTCTCTAAAAAACCCCATTACCAAAGAATAGTCACAATATGACCTGACAGTTATTGGAAACACCCACTCACATGATTCATCTTTATTTGATCTAACTCAGAGTGCACCCTATGAAAAAGCTTTTTTTTTTTTTTGCATTGATAGTCTTCATTATTTTATCTTTATTGTTGAGAATATTACAAATGTCTCCCTCTTTTTTCCCCCTTGCCCCCACCACCTGGTTCCCACCCCACCCCAGGCCTTCACCACCCTATTGTCCATGTTCATGGGTAACACATATCTATATATATAAAGAGCCAGGGTCCATAAAGACCTCAGGCTTGATCAAACACTGGAAGTCAGTGCTGGGTTGCCATGGCGACCCAGTACCAACTGCAGCCCCTGCTGGCACAGCGACCCAGCACTGACTGCTGAGGGGGCTGCAGAGAGAGAGGCAGGGTCTAATAAGCAGCCTCTGGCACAGCTGTTGATCAGCCGTTGCCTCTTTCTTTCTCTCTTCCTCCAGCATCCCTGCCTCTGTTTCTCTCCAGGCCTCCACAGGGCTGCTGATCAGCCCTGCCTCTTTGATCAGGCCCAGAGATAGGCCAAGAGATGCTGACTGGCATAGAAACTGACCAATCAGAACCAAATCTGGGTGAAGTGCCAGAAGCCAGTGGCTGCCTAGGAGGAGGAGCTTTTGATGCGACTGGCATAGAAACCTACCAATCAGAACCTAATCTGGGATCACTTTGGCAGTATAGTGCATTGGCTGGCTATCAGTCCAGATACAGGGATTATGTGTTTTTGTCTGCCAAGAGCATCTTCTCCTGCTGAAAAAGGCTCCCCCCCCTTTAAGCAATCCTATCCTATATAATCTATCTATACTAATAAAAGGGCAATATGCTAATTAGACTGAATTGACTGGCCATCTTCTGGACATCCAACTTCCTTCTGGACAAAGCCATGGTGGTGGGGGCCAAGGCAGATGCCATTAGGGGCGATCAGGTCGGCAGGGGAGGGCAGTTGGGAGCAACCAGGCTGGCAGGGGAGGGAAGTTAGGGGTGAGATCAGGCCAGCATGGGAGGGCCATTGGGGATGAGATCAGGCCGGCAGGGGAGGGCCTTTGGGGGTGAGATCAGGCCGGCAGGGGAGGGCAGTTGGGTGCAATCGGGCCGGCAAGGAAACAATTAGGCATCAATCAGGCTGGCAGGGGAGTGGTTAGGGGGTGATCAGGCTGGCAGGCAGAAGTGGTTAGGGGCAATCAGGCAGGCTGGTAGGCGAACAGTTGGGAGCCAGCAGTTCTGGATTATGAGAGAGATGTCTGACTGCTGGTTTTAGGCCCACAGGGATCAGGCCTAAACCGGCAGTCAGACATCCCCCAAGGGGTTCCAAATTGGAGAGGGTGCAGGCTGGGCTGAGGGACAACCCCCCCAGTGCATGAATTTTGTGCACCGGGCCTATAGTATGCATATAAGTTCTTTGGTTAGTTTCTTTCCATCCCTCCTCCTCCCTTCCCTCTGAGATTCATCAGTCTGTTCCATGGGATAGTCTTTATTTTTTTATAGCAGTTTTGAGTTTAAAGAAAAATGAGTGAGAGAACATACAGAGTTCCCATATACCACTGTTCCTTCCTCTCCCTCCTCCACAGTTTTCCCTATTATTAACATCTTGCATTAGTATGGTACATTTGTTTTGATTGAGGGACCAATATTGATGCATTGTTATTAACTAAAGTCCATTGTTTACATGAGGGTCCAATCTTTTTTTGTTTGTTTGTCACAATAAAGTTTATTATGAAAACAGGCTGTTTGTGGGGAGAAGGGGATATACAAGTGCATATAGGATGGGTGGCTCAGGCGAAATAGTGTGGCTTCTTTACATGGATGCCATACTCATTGAGGGCAGGGGTCAAGTCCTCCATGGTGAGAGTGTACCTGTGGTCCTTGCTCTTGCTTTGGGAGCTGCCAAAGGCTGTGCCCTTCATTTTGCATTGCTGTAGTGAATCATTGACAATATCTGAGATGAATTTCTGAGCAGCTAGGGAGATGAGCCAAGTTATGCAAGGATCTGTGGTCTCAAAGCCAGCAGGGTCCAGGTAGTAACCAGTCACTGCACTAGGATTGTAGGCATGTAATACTCCAGCTGCATCAGGAAGTCCACCAGAGGCGTACTGAACACCACTGGCTTCATGTTTCCATTGCCTGTACTTGGCAGCACATTAACCTCATTAGATTTGGCACAGGACACTGGAGCCACCCAGTGCCACTCAACTGGCTCCCCCACCAGCACCCCACAGTTTCAACCCCAGGTCACCCTGCTGTCCCATGGGGCTGGCCTTGTTCTTGGAAATGATGCTGGTGGGCAGTAGGGCCCAAGGCCAAGAGGCCCAGACCCACGCCCCCAACTCAGTGTCTGTGCCTGCAGCTTATCAGGCCAGTGGGAGAGCTGCACTCTTTCAATTGTACATTCTGCTTGGGTTTTGATGAATGCATAATGCATTCTACCACTACAGTACCATACAGGAGAGTTTTCCTGTCCTAAAAATCCAGTGTTCTTTATATTTATCCCTTCTTTCCTCCTTCTGAACCAGTGGCAACCACTGATCTTTTTACTGTCTCTATAGTTTTGCCTTTTCCTGAATGTCATATGAATAGAATTATACAGTATGTAACCTTCTCAGACTGGCTTTATTCACTTAGCAAAATGCATTTAAACTTCCTCCATGTCTTTTTGTGATGTGATAGCTCATTTCTTTTCATTGTTGAATAATATTCCATTGTATACATGTACCAGAGTTTGTTTATCCATTTACCTATTAAAGGGCATCTTGGTTGTTTCTAAGTTTGGGCATTTCTGAATAAAGTTGCTATAAACATTCATGTGCAGGTCTTTGTGTGAGCATAACTTTTCCACACATTTAAATAAATAAGAAGTGCGATGGCTGGATTGTATGGTAAGACTATGTTTAGCTTTGTAAGAAACTGTCAGATTGTCTTCCAAAGAAGCTGTACCACTTTTGCATTCCTACCAGCAATTGGTACTGTATGTTTTGGATACAAATCCTTTATCTAATATGGATTGTGAAACTATTTTCTTCCAATTTGTGGCTTATGTTTACATTCTCTTAGTGTCTTTTAAATAACAAGTTTTAATTTTAATAAAGTCCAACTTATCATTTTTTCATTCTTAGATCATGCTTTTGATCTAAGAAATGCTTTTGATCATGCTTTTGATCTAAAAAGTCATCATCAAGCCCTGGCCCAGTAACTCATTTGGTTAGAGTGTCCTCCCAATATGCCAAGGTTGCAGGTCTGATCCCTGGTCAGAGCACATACAGGAATCAACCATTGAATACATAAACAAGTGAACAACAAATTCATGTTTTTCTCTCTCTCTCTTAAAATCAATAAGTTAATCCTCATCCGAGGATATTTTTTCCATTGATTTTTAGAGAGTGGAAGGAAAGGAGGGTGGGGTGGGGCTGGAGAGAGAGAGATATTGATGTGTCTCACATCAATTGGTTGCCTCTCCCATGTGCCTGGAGCTGGGGATCGAACTTGCAACTCAGGTGTGCGCCCTTGACCAGAATCAAACCCTCGACCCTTTGGTGCATGGGCTGATGCTCTAACCACTTTGCATACGGCCCAGGCAAAATTTTAAAAAAATCATCATCAGAGCAGCACAGTGGCCAAGCTGGGTCCAAGCATCCTGTGGCTCCTGACCTCCAGGCCTAGACATGGCTACTGTCTGGGCCTCCCTGCAGTTGCTCTGCTATTTCTTCTGGTCATCGGAGGGGAGGTGTTGCTGAGGTGACAGGGGGCCTGACCACAGGCAATACGTGTGCATTATGTGGTGATCATTCGAAGGATAACCAAATGTACCATGTTGTACGTGAACAGATATTCTCCTCAAAATGTGGATCTGGACTAAAACATCTGTTGCAGCAAGTCCCAGATTATTGCTCTAAAACAGTGGTTCTCAACCCTCTGGCCATTTAAATACAGTTCCTCATGTTGTGACCCCACCATAAAATTATTTTCATTGCTACTTCATAACTGTAATGTTGCTACTGTTATGAATCATAATGTAAATATCTGATATGCAGGATGGTCTTAGGCGACCCCTGTGAAAGGGTCGTTCGACTGCCAAAGGGTCGCGACCCACAGGTTGAGAACCACTGCTCTGAAACAATGGTTGAAATTTGGAGTTGTAGGAATTCTTCTTTGCCAGGTGTGTTTAAGAAATGTGATGGCTGGCTTGGCTTAGGCTGCTGTGAACTGGCTATTACCTTGGAGAGTTGATAGGCATGCAAGCAGGCATCTTAAAAATAATGGTATAGATTTCCAAAGTTTGCAGAAAAGAATATATGCCTGTCCCCTATTATTTTAAGTGCACTTCCTTCTCTTGTCTGGATTTCTGCATTGCCCTAGGGCCGTGGTCGGCAAACTGCAGCTTGCGAGCCACATGCGGCTCTTTGGCCCCTTGAGTGTGGCTCTTCCACAAAATACCACGTGCGCGTGCGCATGTACAGTGCGATTGAAACTTCGTGGCCCATGCGCAGAAGTTGGTTTACCGCCTGGGCGAGTCTATTTTGAAGAAGTACTGTTGATATTTGGCTCTGTTGACTAATGAGTTTGCTGACCACTGCCCTAGGGAGTCTGCCAGTAGTGCTGAAAAAGGACAGGACAGGAAAGCTTTCTTCAGCTCATATTTGATGCACTGCAGGACCCAGAGTCAAGTTCCTGCACACCCACAGAACCTCAAAATCACAGGAGACCCAGACCCAGCTGGTCCCACCCCCATTGGGTGAGATTCAGACCCAGCTGGCCCCACCCTTGTCAAGCCCTGCTGGGCAGAGGACGCAGCCTCAGGTCCCCTGGCCTGGCACTGGGTGGGGGGGCAAAGCCTCAGGTCCCCCGTCAAGCCCTGCAGCGTCGGGGGCACAGTCACAGGTCCCCCGTCAAGCCCCACTGGGTGGGGGACACAGCCTCAGGTCCCCCAGCCCAGCACCAGGCGGGGAGCACAGCCTCAGGTCCCCCAGCACACCCTCAGGTCCCCTATCCCAGTGCTGGGGTGGGGAGTATGCCTTGAGTTCCCCTGGCCCAGACCAGGGGGCACAGCCTGAGGTCCCCTGTCAAACCCCGCTGGGCAGGGGGTGTGGCCTGAGGTCCCCTGGGCTGGGGCAGGGGGCACTCCTTGAGGTCCTCAGTCAAGCCACACAGGTGGGGGGTGTGGCCTGAGGTCCCCTATCAAGCCCTGCTGGTTGGGGGTGTGGCCTGAGGTCCCTCCTCAAGCCCAGTATGGCAGGGGGCAGGCACAGCCTCAGATCCCCTGGCCTGGCGCTGGGGCGGGGCGCATGGCCTCAGGTCCCCCAACCTGGCACCAGGGTGGGGGTGTGCCCTGAGGTCCCCCAACCTGGTGCCAGGGTGGGGGTCGCAGCCTGAGGTCCCCTGGCCCAGCGCCAGGGCGGGGGGTGTGGCCTGAGGCCCCTGTCAAGCCCCACCAGGTTGGCTCGCAGCCTCAGGTCCCTGCTGATTGCTCGTTATGGCTCATTATGGCAACTCAGCCTCCACTGTGGGCGCAGCCATCTTGACCATTAGGGCATGATGGTCAATTTGCTTATTCCCTCTTTATTAGATAAGTTAGTCTTCCTCTAGCCTCCTATAACACAAATGGTAGCCTTCCATACAACTTGACCCACCTCTGGATGCCACTGATTGGTGCATATTTATGTATGTCTACATGGGCTGTGACATTACCCTCAGGAAATGTCAAAATTAAATGTTCTGCTTTAAAGATTAAAAATAATAAAAAATAGAGAGAGAACCAAGATGGCGGCATAGGTTAACGCCAGAGTTTGCTGCCTTGAACAACTACTTCAAAAGTGAAACTAAAAAACAGAACGGACATCACCCAGAACCACAGGAATGCTGGCTGAGTGGAAGTCCTACAACTAGGAGGAAAGAGAAACGCATACGGACACTCAGAGGAGGCGCAGTGCTGAAGTCAAATTCTGAGGTGCGGAGTGCGCAGAGCGGGCTGGCGGCGGAGGGCGCGGTTGGCGTTTTCAATCGGGAGGGAGTCGCAGACTCTGAGCTCCAGATCCGGGCGAGTCTTTAGGGACCCAGACTCAAACGGGAGAAGCGGGACTGTCTGGCTTCGGTCGGAACTCGAAGGCAGCTTTCTCTCCGAGCTTTGCAGTGGGTGCTGGGACTCAGAGAGGCAGAGCCCCTGGGGACAGGACTGAGAGCCGCCATAACTGCTCTCTCCAGCCCACCCTGTTGATCCTGTGCGACCCGCCCCGCCCAAGCCCTGCACACAGGCATTTGCCGGATAGCCTCAGGCAAAGGCTAGATTAGCACCTCCCTAGAGGACAGAAGTCCTCTCACTGCAGACACAGCTGATTCTCATAGCCACTTGGCCTGGAGGTCAAACCCTCCCTGGTATTAGCTACAACAATCAAGGTTTAACTATAAGACTGCGCACAAAGACCCCTAGGGGGTGCACCAAGGAAGCATAACAAAATGCGGAGACAAAGAAACAGGACAAAATTGTCAATGGAAGATATAGAGTTCAGAACCACACTTTTAAGGTCTCTCAAGAACTGTTTAGAAGCCGCTGATAAACTTAATGAGATCTACAAGAAAACTAATGAGACCCTCGATGTTATATTGGGGAACCAACTAGAAATTAAGCATACACGGACTGAAATAACGAATATTATACAGACTCCCAACAGCAGACCAGAGGAGCGCAAGAATCAAGTCAATGATTTGAAATGCGAGGAAGCAAAAAACACCCAACCGGAAAAGCAAAATGAAAAAAGAATCCAAAAATGTGAGGATAGTGTAAGGAGCCTCTGGGACAGCTTCAAGCATACCAACATCAGAATTATAGGGGTGCCAGAAGATGAGAGAGAGCAAGATATTGAAAACCTATTTGAAGAAATAATGACAGAAAACTTCCCCCACCTGGTGAAAGAAATGGACTTACAGGTCCAAGAAGCGCGGAGAACCCCAAACAAAAGGAATCCAAAGAGGACCACACCAAGACACATCATAATTAAAATGCCAAGAGCAAAAGATAAAGAGAGAATCTTAAAAACAGCAAGAGAAAGAAACTCAGTTACCTACAAGGGAATACCCATACGACTGTCAGCTGATTTCTCAACAGAAACTTTGCAGGCCAGAAGGGAATGGCAAGAAATATTCAAAGTGATGAATACCAAGAACCTACAACCAAGATTACTTTATCCAGCAAAGCTATCATTCAGAATTGAAGGTCAGATAAAGAGCTTCACAGATAAGGAAAAGCTAAAGGAGTTCATCACCACCAAACCAGGATTATATGAAATGCTGAAAGGTATCCTTTAAGAAGAGGAAGAGGAAGAAAAAGGTAAAGATACAAATTATGAACAACAAATATGCATCTATCAACAAGTGAATCTAAGAATCAAGTGAATAAATAATCTGATGAACAGAATGAACTGGTGATTATAATAGAATCAGGGACATAGAAAGGGAATGGACTGACTATTCTTGGGGGGGAAAGGGGTGTGGGAGATGCGGGAAGAGACTGGACAAAAATCGTGCACCCATGGATGAGGACAGTGGGTGGGGAGTGAGGGTGGAGGGTGGGGCGGGAACTGGGAGGAGGGGAGTTATGGGGGGGGAAAAAAGAGGAACAAATGTAATAATCTGAACAATAAAGATTTAATTAAAAATAAATAAATAAATAAATAAATAATAATCAGGGCATCAGACAGATTTGGGTTAGGATCTGACTACCCACTCATTTGCTATGCTTTTTGACCCCAGGCAAGCCTCCAGAAGCCTTTGTTTCCACAAATGTAAAATGAAATTATACCCATTCAAGCCAAGATGAAATAAAATGATGTATGAAAACCTCAAAATATAGGGGAAAAATCATCTCCAAACCAAAGGTTACCTAGATTTTTTATATTATCTTCTAGAAGTTTTATAGTTTGTATTTGATGTTTATATCTATGATCCATTTTCAATTAATTTTTTTGGACAACTACATGTGGTTTTCTAGTTATCCCAACACCATTTGTTGAAAAGATTAGCCTTTATTTATTGAATTGCTCTTCCATCTTTGTCAAAGATCAGTTTACTGTATTTGTGTGGGTCTATTTTGAGGCTCTCTATTCTATCCAATTAACCTATTTGTTTATTCTTTCACCAATACTACACTATGTTGATTACTGTAGCTTAAAAGTGAATATTGAAGTCAGGCATCTATGAAAACCCACAGCTAACATCAAACTTATGTTAAGACTAAATTCTTTCCCCCTAAGATGGGGAACAACACAAGGATGTCTGCTCTCACTACTTCTATTCAACATAATATTGGAGATCCTGGCCAGGATAATTAGCCAAAAAATGTATTCAGATGAAAAGAAAGAAGAAAATCCCAAGGAATCCACACAAACTATTACAGCTAATAAATGAGTTCAGCAGAGTTGCAGGGCAAAAGTTAAACATGGAAAAATTACTTGTATTTCTACACACTAGTAATTAATGAAATTTAGAAAAAATCCGTTTATAACAGCATCAAAAAGAATAAAAAAACTTAAGAATAAATTTAAAATGTAAGATATATACTACAAAATGACAAAACATGGTTGAGTAAATAAGTACTAAATAAATGGAAAGATATTTCATGTTATAGATCAGAAGACTTAATAATGTGAAGATAGCAATACTACTTAAACTTATCTACAGATTGAATGCAGTCCCTAATAAAAAGGAAACAGGTAGTATTTTTTCACAAATTGAAAGGTGATTCTAAAATTTATATGAAAATTTAAAGGCCTACAATAGCCTAAAAATCTTGGGAAAGAAGAAAATATTTGTAGGAATCACATTTCCCAATGACATAAATTACACAAAGCTACAGTTTTCAAGCAGTGTCATCCTGGCATAAAAACAGATTTATGGATCAATGAAACAAAATTGACAGTCTAGAAATAAAACATTATATTTTGGGTCAATTTTTGACAAGTGTGCCAAAACAATTAAATGGGGAAAGATTAGTCTTTTCAACAAATGGTGCTGTGACAAATGGGTATCTATGTAAAAATGAATAAAGTTGGACCTTTTCCTCATAGCATACGCATAAATTAAGTAAAATGAATTAAACACCTAAATGTTACAGATAAAACTCTAAAAACTCTTAGAAAAAGACATAGATGTAAATCCTCATGACCTTGGATTATTCATTGTTTTTTAGATAACACCAGAAGCACAAGCAACAAAAGATGAAAATAGATAAATTGCGTTTCTGCCAAATTAAAAACTTAAAAAAAAATACATTTTATTGATTTTTTACAGAGATGAGGGGAGAGGGATAGAGAGTTAGAAACACCAATGAGAGAGAAACACCGATCAGCTGCCTCCTGTACACCCCCCACTGGGGATGTGCCCACAACCAAGGCACATGCCCTTGACTGGAATCGAACCTGGGACCCTTGAGTCCACAGGCCGACGCTCTATCCACTGAGCCAAACCGGTTAGGGCAAATTAAAAACTTTTGTGCTTCAAAGGATACCATCTGGAAAGTTAAAAGGCAACCCACAGAATCAGGGAAAATATTTGCAAATCATATATCTGATAAAGGGACTAACATCCAGAATCTATAAAGAACTTTTACAAATCAGCAATAAGAGACACCCCAGTTAAGAACTGGTGAATGATTTGAATAGATATTTATCTAAAGAAGATGTGTGAGTTGCAAATTAAGACATGAAAAGGTGTTCAATATAATTAGTTATTTGTCTTTAGTCATTAGGAGAATGCAACCAAAACCACAATGAAATATCACCTCACCTCCACTAATATGATCAAAATAAAAAAGAGACAACAAGTGTTGGTGAGGATGTGGAAAAGTTGGAATCTTCGCTCACATTCCTGGATTGCAATATGGTGCAGCCATTTTGGAAAACAATTTAGTAGCTTCTCAAAATGTTAAACACAGTTCCCATATGATTTAGCACCATTACGCCTAGGTATATATATATATAAGATGAAAAAAAAAAGAAAATATAGTTCACATAAAAACTTTCACATGAACATCCATGACAACATTATTCTTAATAGCAAAAAGTAGAAACAACTCAAATGCCCATAAAGTGATGAATGGATAAGTAAAATGTGGCCTATTCTACAAATGAATTTTATTTAGCAATAAAAGGAATGAACAACATAGATGAACCTTGAAAGCATTATGCTAAGTTGAAGAAGATAGTCACAAAAAGCCAAATATCATATGACTCAACTTATATAAATAAATATTCATAAACCATAGAAAAAGAAAGTAGATTAGAGGTTGCCAGGGACTGGGGCTGGAATGATGAAATGGAAATTAAATGCTAATGAGCATAGGATTTCTTTTGTGGTAAAATTGAGTTTAGTGATTTTTGCACAACTATGTGAATGCACTAAAAATCACTGAATTAAACACCTAAAATTGTGGCTTTTATGGTATGCAAATTAGATCTCAATAAATCAATTATTTTTAAAAATGGGCTAATTACCTTCTGCTTCATAGTGCTATTGGGAAAATTAACTGAAGAATTGTGAAACCTTTTGTTAACAAATTAGGCACCCAAGTATTTGGTGGAACTGAAAATAAATTTTACCTGGTGCCCAACTTTGCTCAGAATTGGATGTAATATACTACCACAGTAAATGCGACAAACAGAGCTCCAGGGTCAGAAGCAACTTTAAATGCCTGCTCCTTTTGTGCCCATACATTGAATAAAGTTCTGGCCCATTCACTAAAAGAGCTAGGACAAGGTGGACTTTGCTCTCTGCCTTTCCTTTCTAGACCAAATAATCATTTTTCTTCACCCACAGATTCTTCGACTCCTGTGCTGGCAAACAGATTCTTATCCACACAACCTCCTCCACTAGCAAGCATAGCTCCTTCCTCCCAGAAGAAGATTTGAGGTATAGATCTCTTCTTCAGACCTGAGAAAAAGTGCTGAGCTGAAAGCAATATTTCAAAAGAAAAGAGAATTCATAACATCATCTACAACTGACCCCATTCTGCCAGTGTTTTCTTTGGATATTCTGACAACTCAAGGCTTACTGGATAATGGGGCAAATTAACTTCGAGCTCTACATAAATAAAGTTTCAGGTGTATTTAGGACTCACAAGCCTTGGAGATCATGACTTTCTGAAAATCCCTAAGAACACTGAGATGCTGAACTCAGAATCTGGTCCTGTGATGAAAGTCTGTCTTCGGGCTCGTTATGTAGTTGTGCCTACCACAGGTAGGCTGGGGAAATGGCTAGATTAGAAGCTCACATTTACTGTCTCATGTCAACTTGCCGCATATATGATTGCACAAACTGCCTTACTCAAGAACACAGCTGTTACATTCTATTGTAATTTGAATCATGATTTTGAAGTGGGGCAAAAAATAATGTTCCTTTATATACAAAATATATATTACATTTATTCCAATAGAAAACTAATGGAAATATTTCATGTCAGGAAGAGTACATCCCTCACGCATCCAAAAAACTGTCACTGTTCTATGTTTGAACCTATGTTTATATCCATCAAGGACATACTACATGCCAGGCTCCACTAATATAGAAATGGGTAAAACACAGATGAACTTCTCAAAGGGAGCTCCATCTTTTGGCAAAAAAGTTATACTGTGGTGTGTTAAAGGAAAGCAAATAGTGTTATCTGAGCACAGAGTATAGGACACATGCCTGAGTCTGGGATGTCATGGGGGGAGGAGGTATAGAGAAATGTCTGAACTGATTCCCAAAGATACTGTATGGAGGGTAGATGGACAAAAGGATATTATGGAATAGCTCCTCGGGTAAAAGAGTAAAATGTGTGTACTTATAAACGTAAATGCACATAGATATTCAGTCTAGCTGGAACCAATTATTGAGATGGGAGTCATGAGATGAGTTACTTTACAATGGATAGGTAAGAAAGAAGGATTTATATTAGGCAAATACATGCACCCATCCTAAATCAGTCCCATCCCACTGAGACTGGCCATAAGACTAGGCAAGAAACAGCTGGGCAGGGAAAAGGCCTTATTAGGCTTATTCAAAGGGGCCCCTTGGGGATCCAGGGCTGCCTTAAGAGAGCAAAACTTCAGAGGAGCCTCCAGCCTCCGCCTTGGAGATTAAAGTTCAGCTTCTGGTCATAGCTAAAGGAAATAAATTCCTTCTGCCCAGTCCTCCCCAAAACATTCAAGAAGTCTCTTTAACAACAAGATCATTTATTTGTAACAGCCCAGTTCCCATCACTTCAATACAGCACAGGAGTCGAAAAGAGTTACACTGAAAGCATCCTGCAGTCCAAGGTAGAGCTCCATGCCTCCCAAGGCAGCAAGCCCATCTCCCCCAGAGACCCATGCCCAGAGGCAAACTGAACTTGCACAAACAGGCAAGCCCAGAATGAAGTCAGACCCAGGCCTCAACATGATGCATCCTTTCCCCACAGACCTTTAATCTTCCTAACTGCAGTCTCTACCCCCACAACTAGGCCAATTCCTAGCCTCTCAGACACCAGAGAGCTTTCTATATGGAGTTATTAACAAGGGGTTAAGTGTTACATAAAGACAATAACCTGTGAAATCTAGTCTTACCTAGAAAGGTTAAAATGACTCCCCTCTACATAATCCTAATGAGTAATGACAGCTCTTCCCCTCTTTCTCTTCACCATAGATGTGGGTGGTTTTGAAATGATTCTGTCTCAGACAGCTCCATATTTCCCCAGTGATCTTATTGAAGGCTGTTCTCCTCACCCAAGGACAGGAAGGAAACTCAGATACTTTTCCCAGGTCCAGAGGCTGAGAGAAAAAGCCCTGATAATGTAGGAAAAGCCCTTTGTTTCCCTTGAAAGATTTTTGTGGAGGTTATTGCCTACAAGTTTTCTAATATATCTGGGAAAAAATAGTTTAGATTTAGATGGCAATCCAAGCACAGAGGCAGGCAGTCTTTCTGATTAGTTACTAGTTTCTAGAATATAGGAGGCAAGGAAGAGTATAAAAAAATCAGTTTGCTTTCTTCACCCCAAATCTAGAGAGCCTCAGAAGATGTACACTAGGAAGATGCCACCTTTCCCATGTCTTGGTGGGACAATGCCCAAAATTGTACCCATAATGGACTGGTGACCTTTTTAACAAAGTCACCATGAAAAGACAAGAAAATAGAGAGGACATATCCAAAGGAACATCTTACTCAAGCATTAAGGGCTCTGACTAGTGGTCAAAACATACTGATGTTTGGTATCAGAACTGTTTTTATAACGTGAGATTATAAACAGGGAAGGAGACTGATGTAACAACACTTAAGGCAAGGAATAGAACCCATAGATTAGCTAGAGGATCACTGCAGCTTTAACACTGACATTTGTCTCTTTATTTTAAACCCTACTCCAATTTCTCAGGAAACTTGAGCTACCTGTATCTGTGCTATCACCTACATGTGCAGGCCTGGGCAATCATATCCTCATACTCCTTGTACAAGATATTCCCATTAGCCTCAACCATAAGGATGCTAATGGGAGCGTACTTATAAGGGACACATGAGGGCCGAGGGACACTCTGGTTCACCAGCTCATTGACAAGGTTCTGGATGATGGCGTGATTGGGAGAATTGAGACCATAGTGTAGTACCCGAGGGCAGGCACCCTTACAGTAGTTTGGGGTATAGAGATTGGGAGCAATGATCCAGTGATCCCAGCCCAGCTGATGGAAACTGACTTGGAAATGGTGGAGGGAGCACTGGTTACTTTCAGGCCCATCATGTTTCTGGGAGGGGCCAGGAATCTCAGATGCGATACTGCCTGCTTGCCGTGCCCTCCGCAAGAGAAGAGAAGAGTCCCTTTCCATAAATTCCTCCAGGCCTCCGGGTAGAAGTTTGGCCTTCTGAACACTTTTATGAGTGTCATTGAAATAGAGTAACAAGAAGGCAGTGTCCAAAGGTGAAGTGCCCTGCCACAGGAGCTCATGACCCTCACTACCTTTTTGATGCTGACACATGAAGCGCAGTCGTAGAATCCGGTGCCTCTTGTGATTCCAGAGTCTTTGCTGAACTTGTTGTGTGATATCCATCTCTGTCCAAGCTTCAGATAGTAGGGAAGGTTTTGAGGAACCTCTTCCTGAGGAAGGAAAGCCGTTGGTTGGGCTTTTCTGGACCCAGGGTTCCACATGGCAGGAGAGGTGGAAGCCAGCTAGGTGGAGTTGATGGCGGTAAACCACAGTGGCTCTGACTAGTTGGTAGGCTACCTGGTTTGGTTTCAAAGGAAAGTCCAGGGTCTGTATGTGCCGGGGGCCTGCATAAGTAAGAGGAAATAACAGAGGATTAGCTTCTTACCCCCGAGCCTAAAAGTTTTTCACAAACCTCAGTACACGCAGACAGCTGTAAGCAGCCCTAAAATTAACTCAAGATCACAATAATAGCCATTGTTTATTGAGCATTAGCTCTTTAACCTGCAATAGCCTTATGAGCTAGTTATTATCCCCATTTTACAAAGAAATTAAGACTCAGAGAAGCTATGCCAGAGGACATATAGCCAGTGTGTGGTACAATAAAAATTTGAGCCCAAGTCACACCCAGCTCTACCAATTACTAGCTATGTTAAACTAAGTTACTCTAAGTCTCAGTTTCTTCACCTATAAAATGGGTATGTTAATAGTACTTACCTCATAGGATAGTGGTATTAAGGAAGATCATGTTTGTATTTTACCCAATGCCTGGCACCTGGTAAGCTCACAGTAAAGGTTAGTTAGGGGTATGTTAGTTGTTTTGCTTGGAGGAGGGAGTGCAAATCCTGTGTGTTGTCATCTTTGAGACTAGCAAAACCCAAGTTTGATATCACAGTGTTCCCAAGGTTTCCTTGAAGTTGATGACTATCAGCTTTCCCTAGAGAGTCCTGTACTTCAGGAACCCACTGCTGTCCTAGAACAGTGTCTAGTGAAGATGTTAAAAAAGAATTAAGCATAATGAGAACAAAGACAATTCCAAAATATATTTGTTACCAAAATCCCAATGTAGCAACATGATCTAAATAAAAAAAACAACACACAAACTACTTGGTATACAAGGATATTGGGGTACAGCATTTAAACACTTGAGAAGTTATAAACATACTTTAGAATAAAAAAAGACTTGAGCTCAAATCCTGCCCCTGCCACCCACTGTCCTTGTGACCTTTGCAAGTTAACCTCTCTGTGCTTTAGTTTTTCTTATCTTTAACGATTAGGCTAATTGCTGTATGACAGCTAGTGATAGTAGCTGTCATTAAGGATTAAGTACAATTGATATTCACTGAGCCAGTATACAGCTTGTTTCTGTCCTTTCTGAGGCTTTGTAAATGTCCCCAATTCAGCATTCTCTACTCTTTGCTGTATTTTAAGAATAAAACATATAAACAGCCCTCCACAAGAATGTATATAGGCATTTCTCAATTACAGTTTTCAGTGATATAACAAGCAGTAAGAGTTTTTTTGTAAGGTAGAAGTTGACACATCACTCAATTGCCCTGGGGTCTGGGAGATATTCCTCAGGTAGGCCCAAGGCAATTCATTCTTAAATTGGGCCTCTAAATGATAGCAGGATTGGAGCCAGCTTTTCCCAAGTTTGCCATTCTTTGAAAACCAATCCTGAGAAAACAACCTCCCTACGAGGCAATGAAACCTGACAGTAAACTCACAGATCCTTTACACTCTTCCCCAAGATTTCTCTCCCTCCAGGATAGTATGGAATTATAACTCACCTCTGAGCGGCCTTGCTACGTTGGCCAAGGGCCTCACCAGCCTCACCATGGTGGCCCCAATCGTGCGGTTCTCTCTAGGGTGCCCATGCACATCAGCTGAGCGCTGGTACAACTCCAGCATGTACTGCATGGGATGCCCTAGGACCTGTGGCTTCCTCTGCTGCTTGCCAGGTGCTTTTTCTAGCAGCTCCTGAATCAGGGGCAAGGTAGGGGCTTCAGCCAGGAGGCCAGTAGAGTGCTGCCCTACCGTTCCCATTTGGACTCTGTGTTCTGTAAAAAGCACCAGTCCCCAGAGAAGAAGAATTCTAAAGCTGCTGAGGAGGACCATCTTGAAAGGCTTGGTGTTCAACAACATATTCCAGCCCAAGCCCAAAGGATATCACTCTGTCTCTTTCCTGTCACAGAGGTAACTGCATCCTGGCTCCACAAGCACAAAGGAGAGGGCAAGAAAAAAATGAAGGCAGGTAGGTCCTATGTTGCTTCTTCTGAGAGGATCTCCTGGACCAAATGAGGTCTCCTAACTTAGCCTCTTTGCATCAAAACTAATAAAAACAGGTGGGACAAGGCAGCATGCCCCTCCTGCTCTCCAGGGCTGGTAACTAGATAGCCCTTATTCAGAGGCTGAGGTGATTTAAAAGAAGTCCATTCCAGGACCTGCTCCCTTACCTTATCCACTAGGATGAAAAAAAGCAGCACTAGCTTGTTCTACTTCACAGCTTTAAAGGAAGTCTCTTAATCAGTCCTTAAAGGGCCAGAGGCCTCCTGCTACCACCCTACTTCCATGCAGTACTGTCTCTAGTGCAGCATTTCCCAAAATGTGATATGCTGATGACTTGTAGTGAAACTATCTTCTGTGACTGGTAAGAATACAGACTTCTGGGTCCCCAGAAGTCTGAATCTTAACAAATGTTCCAAGAAATTCCTGGTAACAGTAAAATGTGGAAACCACTGTGTGAGTTTGGCTGGTAGAGCTTGAAGATGCCTTAACAGTGGGTCTCAGTCTTGGCTGTACATTAGAATCACCCGGGGAGCTTTAATTATCAGGGATGCCTGGGTACCATCTCCAGAGGTTCTGATGTAGTGGATCTGGGGTGTTATCAGAGCATCACGATTTTTTTAAAGTTCTGCAGCTGATTTTAATGTGCAGCCCTGTTTGAGTTCCCTGACTTAGAATTTTCTGGTTTATCATGGAAGGTGTTGAGATCCTGAATGGGCTTCATCAGAGAAGGCTGGGGCAATGGAAGATAAATCTGTGGAAGTTGGCTGGGAGCTTACCTAGCTTGGATGGTTAATCGGAAGCAGCAGGACTGGGTCAGTTTAGTTAAGGCTGCCCAGACCAGGATTCTGCAGAAAAATGATAGGTTGAGTTCTGGTTCTGTCCAAGGAGAAGCAGTTTGTTGGGGTTCTAAGGAGAAGGTGGGGCAGGAAGTCAAGCGATGGCTCTAGGAGATGATGCAGCAGGCCTGATTGGTAGGAGGCCTTTACCTCATACCCAAAATATCTATGGATGGGCATCCTTATGGTGAAACAGGCATGGACGTTGTAATCACACTGCGCTCCCACGATGTGCTAGTTCTGGCCTCATGAGTTGTGGAGAGGCAGCCAAGAAGCCTCTCTGTCCTCCATGTCTGCACCTCTTCTCCCTCTTCTCTACCCCCTCTTTGAATTGTGATTGTCTCTTATTAGCTGTAATTCAACTTCTCCAAAGCAAATCTCTTCATTTCCCTGAGCCACACTCTCCTCACCTATAACATGGAGATAACATGTTTTATCTCACAGGTTGCTATGAGGATACAAAGAAATAATCTATGTTCATTGCACAAATCATTAGACACAGGATGGATATCACACAACACGTTGGCTACATGCTCAAAATTATTTGTTCCTTTTCCTTATTTTTTCTAACGTGGCATTGGTCCCTGGCATGTACACATGCTTTACAAAACAAAAGGCCTGGGCTTACGGGTCTTTTAGGTCTGGACTCAAAACCCAATAATAAAACACACACACACACACACACACACACACACACACACACACACAAAATCCAAAAGCCAACCATTAGCTGGGTGACCCTAGTGTGAGTTATTTCATCTGAATTGTTAGTTCCTTTAGAACAGTGGATCTCAACCTTGGCTGCACGTTAGAGTCACCTGGGAATCTTTTTAAAATCCTGATTTCTGGGCCTCATCATCCGGAAATTCTGTTTCTTTGTTATGGGGTGGGGCCACAACATTAGTAACGAAGAAACAGAATTTCTGGAGGATGAGGCCCAGAAATCAGGATTTTAAAAAGATTCCCAGGTGATTCTAATGTGCAGCCAAGGTTGAGAACCACTGCTTTAGAAAGTTGTGAGAATATTGCATGCATTTGGATTGCATACAATAATATACAAGTTAAGGATCCAAACAGATGATTCACAGTAGGCAAAACCTGATTGGCAAGAACATACAAAACAATGTAATGGGAACCAGGAAAATGCAATTTAAAATCACACGAGATTCAATTCCACACCCATTGAGTTGGCAGCATATTAAAAGGGTGATGCTATTAAGTTCAGGTGAAGATATAGAACACACGTAACTCTCTTACACTGCTGTTGGGGAAGTGACTTGATACAATCACTTTACAGAGCAATCTGCATTATCTCTAGTAAGGTTGAAGATGTATCATTCAGCAATACCAGTGCTAGAGCAATAGCTTTTAGAAATTTTTGTCTGTGGCTCACAGCAACAAATACATTTTACATTGCTACCCAATACAAACATAAGCACACACACTAACACATATGTACTTGAAATAAACGTTTTCTGAAGCAATATTTATCCTTACGACATATAGGGAGGGGTAATATATATCATAATGGGTAAGAACATGGCTCCTAAGCCAGAATCCTGTTTAAATTCAGCTCCACCATTTATTAGATTGAGCTTGGGCAAGTTATTCAACTTCTCTGTGCCTCAGTTTTCGCATCTGTAAAATGGAAACCATAGCTTCTCTCTGCTTCAATTTTCTAACATGTAAATGGGATTAATCAAAAGACTTACCTCAGTATTTTTGTAAGGATTAAATTAGTTAATACACATAAGGCATTTAAAGGGGTGCCTGGCACAAAGTAAATTCTAGACACAGGTTAATTGTTACTACATTTGACGCAAGTTGTGCTCACCAGAAAGCTTGGCTTTCTCTGATGTGCTAGTTCTGGCCTCATGAGCTGCAGAGAGGCAGACAAGAAACCTCTCTGTCCCCTTGGTCTACACTGCTCCTCCCTCCTCTCTTACCCCCTTCTCTGCTGCCCCAACATTCTCTTTGGCCCTTGACCTCCGTCTGTTACCAATTTAAACTTCCTATTTTTCTATTCAACATAGCTAAATAAAAGAACAAGTTGTCAGGACAACTATCAAAGGGTCCATATAAGAGTTTTGGGTACAGTTTTCTTTGATGTTTCAGTGGTATTGGATTGGGATTACATCTGTCAAGAACATTTTTCTGCCATCTCTTAGTAATGCGATTTTGACATAGGATCAAAAGAAGTAAAAAGAAACAACATATTACACTGGAAAGAGCGTGATTTGGGTTTGAATTCCTGGTTCTGCTTGTTATTGGTTGTTGCTTAACCTCTCTGCTTCTCAGCTTTCTTAACTGTAAATTGGGGATATTCTTTACTTTCCAAGGTTATGGTGAGATTTAAAAGAGATAATGTGTATAAAGTACCCGACACATAGATAATGCTAAGTAAATGGTAAAAATTTGTCATTAATAGCCTATGATTTAAAAGTATATATAAGTGTATCTGACCAAAGGAAATATCTGGTCAGCATTGATCTAAAGTTCAGCTGAATTTTTATTCCATCCCTTCACCTGACAGGGCTTCAAGAGACTCAACTAATTGAGTAGGTCAGCTTTCTTATATTCAGAAAAAGATCCCAAAAGCAACCCCATTCTTACCACTAGAATTTAAAGAAGCTAATATGATTATTTCCTGGAAATGCCCTCTGGTGGGCCCAAAGTATGATACTGCCCCATATCCCCAGAGGAGGGCACCAACTTTCTTTTTAGCCTTATGGTTACAGGTGTGGGGTGAGGTGTAGGGGCAGGTTATAGGTGAGTGGAACAGGGTCAACTAAAGGATATTTTCCAACCCTTCCTGCTTTAGAAAAGCCAGTATGTGACAAACAACTAATTGTATAAATTGGACACTGTAGGAGGTGATTATTGACATGACAAAAGGGGTTCTTGAAGCAGCAAAATGAGTCACCGCAAGTTGCTTTGAGCAGCAGGTATCCTTAATATGTGGTGTGGGTTAACTTTTGAAATTCTAATGTGTTGGGCATACTAGTAAAGTGCATGAAGTTTACAAAAGAGTAAACTTTTATCTAGTTTTGGGGAGGATGGCTATTTTATAAAGTATACATGTATAAAGGATTCCTTCTTTTACATTATTATAATTCACATTTTCTTGCAATTATATTCATTCAACAAATATCTAATTAAGCACTTTCTTGTGTTAGAAAGTAAGGGTCTAGGGCTATAGCTAGGCTGCGTGGGTTCAAACTCCAGCTCTACCACTTAACTAGCTTGGTAATTTTGGGCAATTGGCTTGATGTTTCTGTGCCTCGGTCTCCTCATCTATTAAGAATAATAACATTGCTTTAGAGGACTGTTGTGAGGATTAAATGTGTTAATGTACATAATAAGCATACAGTGTTTTATTTTATTTATTTATTTATTTTTTTATTGCTTAAAGTATTACAAAGGGTATTACATATGTGTCCATTTTATCCCCCCGCCCTAGACAGTCCCCTAGCCTCCCCTATCCCCCAGTGTCTTATGTCCATTGGTTAAGGCATACAGTGTTTTAGACACTATATTAAACCCTGAGACTACAGAAAGTAATATGACAAGTCCTCTATCTTTAGCACTCCCAGGCACTATACTAAGCACTGAAGTAGGTTGGTAGATACTAACACAAAAGCTTCTATTTCAAGAAGATAACAACTTTCATAGCGACATAAAAGATAGGAACCATTTCCCCAAGCCATGGCATTTTCTCTGATTACTGTTCTGAGTTCTTGAAAAATTGACCTATTTTCTAGATATGTTGTTTACAAAATCATTTTCTACAAAACAAAGATTATAGGGAGGGGGTTAGGGTGGGTAAAAAAGGGGAAGGGAATAGATGTACAAATTTCCAGTTATAAAAGCAGTCATGGCGCCGAAACCGGTTTGGCTCAGTGGATAGAGCGTCGGCCTGCGGACTGAAAGGTCCCAGGTTCGATTCCGGTCAAGGGCATGTACCTGGGTTGCGGGCACATCCCCAGTAGGAGATGTGCAGGAGGCAGCTGATCGATGTTTCTCTCTCGATGTTTCTCTCTCGATGTTTCTGACTCTCTATCTCTCTCCCTTCCTCTCTGTAAAAAATCAATAAAATATATTTAAAAAAAATAAAAGCAGTCATGGGGATGTAAAGTACAGCATAAGGGATATTGTCAATAATATTGTAATAACTTAGTGTCAGGAGGGTACTAGACTTACCAGTATGGTCACTTTGTAAGTTACCAGTATGGTCACTTTGTAAGTTATATAAATGTCTAATCACTATGTTGTACACCTGAAAGAAATATAATATTGTATGTCAACTGTATTTGAAAAATAAAATAGTATAGTATAAAAAACAGAGATTATAGTGTATTTTTAGAAATATTTATTAATTTGATACTAGACTACATCCTTTTATATTATATTGTATCTCATTTTATCTTCATACCAACTCTGTGAGTTAAGTATTGTTATTCTTATTTAAAGGTAAGGAAATTTAAGATAGGAAAAGGAAACTTGCCCAAGGTTGTACAGCTCTCAAATGATGGAGTCCACTGGGATTTGGTCCCCAAGTTAGGTTGATCTTAGAGACCCTTTCTTTATACTTTATACATCACTATGTAAGCTGACAATAAGCCTTTAGCCCCTTAACAAGACTCAGGTACTCTATAAGGTAATCTCACAGAGATTCTGGAAAACAACACTAAAATATAAGTTCTGAAAAATCAATGATCATGTCCATCTTATTTATTATAGGTACTCAATAAATATTTATTGAACAAATGGTTGCACTAGGAGCTTATTATTCTTGCCAAAATCTAGGCTTATGGGCAGACTTTTGTTGGACTCTTCTTGTAATGTGTCCTCAGAGAAGGCTCTCCTGAGTTTTGAGGTAGAAATGAAACAATCACTTCTCCCACCCTGTGCATTCAACTCCTTTTTTTCAAAAAAGTCATTATTGCCTGTCTTAATAAGTCCTTGTGACTCTCACCATTCCTACTGATGCCAGAGGCTCCAGTAAAAGAAGAACTGACTTCCATGCATGGGCTGCAAGAATCACTGCTCACAGCATGTGGTGTCCAGCCTCCCTTGTCTGAAGGCCAGGAAAGGTCT
The DNA here is from genome assembly GCF_014108235.1 of Myotis myotis. Lineage (NCBI taxonomy): Eukaryota > Metazoa > Chordata > Mammalia > Chiroptera > Vespertilionidae > Myotis > Myotis myotis. The sequence continues at coordinate 7,956,746 of NW_023416346.1, read as the reverse complement.
TCTTTACTTGCAGTACATTCAGGTCTAGACTCTTAGGTAGCCAGATTAACCTTGGATCATAGACCCTGAACTAAAACACTTATCAAGTTCAATGGTGTGCCAAGCATTATGGGTGTATGATGGTGGAACCCAGTTCAGCAAGGAAAACATTTGTAATGGTCCCAAGGATGTAGAAGATCCATATAGCTAGAGTACAGAGAAGAGATTGTGGGAAAGAGTTTCAGGTGATGATAGTATGTAGGAGCCAGAATATGCATGGCTTTGAAAGGGCTGCTGCTAGCCTTTGTGCATCTTTAAAAAATATTTTTATTGATTTCAGAGAGGACGATAGAGGGAGAGAGATAGAAACACCAATGATGAGAGAGAGTCATCGATAGGCTGCCTCCTGCATGCCGCACACTGGGGATTGAGCCTGAAACCTGGGCATGTGCCCTGACCAGGAATCGAACTATGACCTCCTGGTTCATAGGTCAACCCTCAACCACTGAGCAACACTGGCTGGGCTGTGCATCTTTTTGACAATTAAAACAAGAGTGCACAAATTAGAAAGAGATAACCCTTCTGAGTGGACACAACTATGCTGGATTTCAGCCCTCACATGCCCCCTTGACAGGGCACCTTTGTGTAGTGCACTAGTTGCACAGCCATTTGTAATTATCCTATTTGTAAGGCTTTTGGCCTTCTCCGTGCTTTAGCCACACTGGCCTTCTGGTTATCTTTCAGTTTTCCCAACAAACTGTAGTACCTTTGTCTCAAGGTCTTTACATACACTACCTACTATGCCTGGAATACTCTCTTCCCCTCCCATTCCCCAGAGTATGTCCACTTAGCCTTTATATCTCAGCTAAAGTATCACTTCCTTGAGGATGCCTTCTCTGAATCCTTAGATTAGATCTAAAGAGTATTTGAGGAAGATCTGCAATGATGATGACACTTGAATTGGATTATTAGTTATAATTAGGATTTTAATGGATAGACAAAAGAAGATATGCCATTCTGGAACCAGAATATTTCAAATATTGCCCCCAAAATTGTAAGAAGGATGGATTGAAGAGATCTTGAAAGGTTTTGCAAAGCAGGACCTAAAGAGCAGCGTCATTTCTACTGTGGGACATTTAGGAAGAGCTGGGCAGCAGTTGTAAGGAACAAAATCAGATACAAGTCACGCCATCTGAGCATATACTGGATCCTTTGTGCGTGTGTTATTTCATTAATTACAACTGTGAAATAGGTATGGGCATTCCTATTTTACAGAAAGAGGAATTGAAGTTCGAAGCAGTTAAGTGATTTAACCTGGGTAATATAGCTATAATGAAAGGCAGATTTGCACTCAGATCTTCTGACTCCAGATTCAGGGCTTTTCTTATATCTTTGAGGAGTCTTTACTTATGTTCTTCAGTACTCTCAAAGCCTGGCTTCCCATTCTGGGTCTTCAGAATTTGGTTTTCAGCATAAGAATAGAGAAGCTTCTATCCAAATGGTCCCTACAAGAGCTCTCATGATGTTTCTGGGATCCTTAGGCTGGCGGGAATGTCCAAAAAGGGATCTCTGTGATAGCAATTTAGAAACAAAACCTTGGAAACCTTAGCATAAGAGTGCAAAATTTTAACTCTCATCATTGCTTATAGATCATATCACTCCTAGGCAACCAGAAAGGTATGTTTTCTTTTAGCCAAGTATGCAGGTAAGAGCTAGTGATGATATATTCTGAAGATCCTTTTGGCCTCAGAGACAGCATTAGCTGGTGTAGCTTTTGGAGTTTTTGGTCATTCCTGGATAATCAATTTATTAGTATTTTTACCACTGGCCATATTTCCATTCTCTGGCCTCCTTCCCTCTGATCCCAGTAGCCACTTGTATTTTTTTGTTATTTGATACTATAGCAAATGACTAGGTAATCGAATTCCTGCATTAGAGATAGAGGGACTGACATTCTGAATGTCCCACAGAGACTGGTTGCATAAGTATAATCCATTTTCTAATGCATATCAACTTCACATGGGTTGGGCATGGCTGAATACCAATAGAACCTGGGCAGAACAACTAACATTCTGGATGGCTTGGGACAGAAGAAAAGGAAGTTAAGAGTGGCCTCACCTAGCCAGAGTGGCTCAGTGGTTGAGTGTCAACCTATGAACCAGGAGATCAGGGTTTGATTCCCGGTCAGGGCACATGCCCAAGTTGCGGGCTCAGTCCTTGGTGGGGGGCATGCAGGAGGCAGCCAATCGATGATTATCTCTCATCATTGATGTTTCTGTCTCTCCCTCTCTCTTCCTCTCAAATCAATAAAAATATATTTTAAAAAAGAGTGGCCTCTTCATAGACTCAATAGCTATTTTCCTGTTCTACAAGTCTACAAGCTCTGCCCTCAACTCAAAGCCAGTGTAGTTAAAAGTGGTCAAAAGATACAAAATTCCTGTTATAAAATAAACTAGAGGCCCAGTGTGCGAAATTGCATGAGATCCAGACCCACCACGCTGGCAGGACCCCAGACCTGCCCTGCACAAGCCGTGAGCCCCACCTCTGCTGCGCGAGCCCTGCCAGCCCTGTGCGAGCCCCACCTCACCACGTGAGCCACGAGTCCCGGCCCGGGAGAGGTGCTCCATGCACCTCCTGGTGACCAGTTGTTTAGTTGTTCTGCCATTATGGCATCACAACCACAGGCCTTTTATGATATAGACTAGAGGCCTGGTGCACGACATTCACACACTGGGGGGTGTGGGGGTCCCTCAGCCCAACTTGCACCCTCTCCAATCTGGGAGCCCTCAGGGGAGCCCTCTCCAATCTGGGAATTTCTGTCTGTCTTTGAAATCATATGAGCAAATTGTCTGAGACCCCAACTCAGATTGGTTTGTTGCTCACAGAATAATAGAGGCATTTTTTTTCTTTGCTTCATTGGTGGAGATTTCCTGGAAGTTTTAGGATATCTTCCCTTTAATTTTTCCTAGACACTCTGATTTTACTTATATCTCTCACCTTTGCTTTCCCTCCATCCCCCACCGCAACAGTAACTTGCTCCTAAACGCTAGATCTGCCTGCCACCAGAACTATGATTCCCAGCATTCCTGGTGCTCCCCATGCTCTGGGCTTCCGCTTCCAGTCCTGGGGCTGCCACCAGAACTACTATTCCCAGAATTCCTGGTGCTCCCCACGATCTTGGTTTTCCCTTCCTGCTCTGTCTCCATCCCATGGCCTTCCACTCTGCCAAGTCCTCCAAGCTGTCAGCTCTCTCTCTCTGCTCTCCGTCTGGCTGCTTGGGGAGCCAAGTTCCCCAAGCTGCTCCACTCTCCGCTGGCTCTCCTGCTCTGGTCTCCACCCAGCGGCTTGGGGGGAGAGACCGAGGGAGCCACGTCCCCCCAAGCTGTTTGCTCTCCTGCTCTGCTCTCCGCCTGGCACCTGTGTATGCAAATTAACCTGCCATCTTTGGCAGGTTAATTTGCATACTCACTCCTAATTGGCTGGTGAATGTAGCAGAGGGATGGTCAATTTACATGTTTCTCTTTTATTATATAGGACTAGAGGCCCGGTGCACAAAAATTTGTGCACTCGGGGGGGGGGGGGCGGTCCCTCAGCCTGGCCTGTGCCCTCTTGCAGTCTGGGACCCCTCAGGAGATAACGACCTGCTGGCTTAGGCCTGCTCCCAGGTGGCAGAGGGCAGGCCCAATCCCTAGGTGCAGCCCCTGGTTGGGCTCAGAGCAGGGCTGATTGGGGAGGTGGGGCGCCGCCCCCTGTCATGCACAGAGCAGGGCGGATTGGGAGGTTGCGATGCCACCCTCAGTCATGCTCAGGGTAGGGCTGATTGGGGGGTTGGGACACCGCCCCCTGTCATGCACAGAACAGGGCCAATCAGGGGGTTTGGGCGCTGCCCCCTGTCACTCACAGAGCAGGGCCCATCAGGGGGGTTGGGGCTCCGTACCCTGTCACACACAGAGCAGGGTAAATCAGGGGGTTGGGGAGCTCCCCCCTGTCACACACAGAGCAGGGCCCATCAGGGGGTTGGGGAGCTCCCCCCTGTCACAGAGTAGGGCCGATAGGGGAGTTGGGGCACCACCCCCTGTCACACACAGAGCAGGGTGGATCAGGGGGTTGGGGAGCTCCCCCCTGTCACACACAGAGCAGGGCCCATCAGGGGGTTGGGGAGCTCCCCCCTGTCACAGAGTAGGGCCGATAGGGGAGTTGGGGCACCACCCCCTGTCACACACAGAGCAGGGTGGATCAGGGGGTTGGGGCGCCGCCCTCTATCACACACAGAGCAGGGAGGATCAGGGGGTTGGGGCGCCGCACCCTGTCACACTCAGGGCAGGGCCGATGGTGAGGTTATGGCTCTACCCTGTCACACAGAGAGCAGGGCCCGTGGGGGGGGGGGGGTTGGGGCGCCGCACCCTGTCACACACAGAGCCGTAGGGCAATCAGGGGGTTGGGGAACTCCCCCCTATCAGGCACAGAGCAGGGCTGATCAGGGGGTTGGGGCGCCTTCCCCTGTCACGAACAGAGCAGGGTGGATAGGGAGGTTGTGGCCTCGCCCCCTGTCACACACAGAGCCGCAGGGCGATCAGGGGGTTTGGGCGCTGCCCCCTGTCACGCTGATCCCGGTGCTGGGAGGCATATTACCCTTTTACTATATAGGATAGAGGCCTGGTGCATGGGTGGGGGCTGGCTGGTTTGCCCTGAAGGGTGTTCTGGATCAGGGTGGGGGTCCCGCTTGGGTGCCTGGCCAGCCTGGATGAGGGGATGATGGCTGTTTGCAGCTGGTCACACATCCTTCAGGGTGGGGGTCCCCACTGGGGTGCCTGGCCAGTCTGGGTGAGAGGCTGAGAGTTGTTTCCAGGCTGGCGGGTGACTGAAGCTCCCAACCGCTCCTTTTTTTCTTTTTCTTTTTATTCTGGGCCAGCTTTAGCTCTGAGGCTTGGCTCCAGCTCTGAGGCCTTGGCTGCTGAAAGCAGGTATCTGGTTTGTTTGGGTTCTATAATTGAAACACTGTTTCAACTCCAGCTCTGAGATCCCGGTTGGCTGAAAGCAGGGATCTGCGTTTGTTCTATAATTGAAACAATGTTGCGGTCCTGCTGGCTGAAGCCCGGCTGGCTGAAAGCAGGTTTCTGGGGTCTTGTTTAGCTTCTATATTTGTAACAACGTTTCAAACTGTTAGCTCAGAGGCTGGCATCGGCAGGCGGGGAACATTGGCTTCCTCTGTCACTGAAGCAAACAAGCCTCATGTTCGCTTCAAGCTGCCTGGCTGCCGGCCGCCATCTTGGCTGGCAGTTAATTTGCATATCACCCTGATTATCCAATGAGAAGGGTAGCGGAGTGACACCAATTTGCATGTTTCTCTTTTATTAGTGTAGATAATTATGTATCCTGGGTATGTAATGTACAGCATGGTGACTGTAGTTAACAAGACTGCATTGCATATTTGAAAGTTGCTAAGAGAGTAGATCTTAAAAGTTCTCATCACAAAATTTTTGTAACTATGTGTGGTGGTAGATGTTAACTAGATTTTTTGTGGTGGTCTTTTCACAATATATACATATATCAAATTACTATATTGTATATCTGAAACTAATATAATGTTACCAGTACATGTCAATTATATCTCCACTTTTAAAAAGGGAAGCCCAGAGTTTGGTGTTGAAAAGGAAAAGACCTAGAACTTGGATCTAAGGCAAGCACTTGAAACTAACAGGGCGGAGGGGGGGATAAGGAATTTTTTTAGAATGGTCACTTTCTTTAAACAAATCCTTGCCACTCTCTAGTTGAGCCATATAGGGCTAGAAATGCCTTTGTCTTACTTTTCATTTTTGATGTCAGGAAGAAAGTGCACAGGTGGATGTTTCTCTTTCACTGTCCATAAGAAGTGTTCTCTTCTCCTACTATTGTGGCAAGACTTCTGGAAAGACCAGAGCATAAACCACCATGGATGTGGGAGCCAGAATCTGAGACACAAAGAATGGGGATCATGAGGTTTGAAAATAAAGATTCCAGTGCACATCATAGCGACAGGTCATTCCACTGTTTGGTCGATTTGCATATTAGCCTTTTATTATATAAGATGAAATTTATGTTTTAGAACAAATGCTCTAGATGGATTAGGGAGTTTGGATAAAACTTAAAAGCAGGGAGATGAGCTGAGGAGTCTGATGGAGACAAATGGAGTAGAACTGTAGGAAATGAAATCAAGAAATATTAAATGGTCAAAACCACTGACTTGGTGATTAATGAGAAGGAGGCAATGATTGAAGAGAAAGAAGAGCCTAAGATAATTCTATAGTTTACAGTTTGGACGTGGAGTGAGCTTTGGCATTACCACTGTCCACACTGTAGTAGGAGAAAAGGGTTTGGGCAAAGGCAATGAGTTCAGATTTGCACAGGTTGAGTTCTGAATGCATATGGAGATAGCGTTCTAGAGATAATCAAGGAGTCACTAAATTAAGTAGATCTTTCACTCAGAAGACAGGTCAAAGTTGAACATTTAGATTGGGAATCATCATAATATGGGTGAGTGTGGATGAAGGTATGACCCACAGAAAATGGAACAAAAAGAATAAGCAGAGAAAAGAAAAAAACAACAGAGACCTATATATATTATACAAACTAAAAGATAGTGAGTGTCCTACTAAGGCTGAACGGGCTAAGGTTAAGTTAAAGTTCAACCTTTCTTTATCCCAATCAACTCACCATGAGTATTACAGTCAAAATAATTTTTAAATTTTTATTGTTTTTCTTAATAATGTTTCTTAATATCTAATTATAAGTACTGCTTTTTAAAAACAGCTCCTAGATAAATAATATTTGCTGACCTTTTAAATTTTAAGAACTGGAATTAATCTATAGATTATTTAAAAAAAAAAAAAGAAAATAAAGATTGCTTGTCTCTTCTTTCCTACCTTAAACCCTGAGCTTTACTTCTCCATTTGGGCCATAAGGAGAGTCCAATTCCATCTCTCATACTGAAACTGAAAGTTGAAGAAAGCAAACTTCAAACAACCAAATTAGCCCCAGATAAATTGTTTGCATAAACTTGGAGAAAACTCAAAACTCCAGAGAAATTTCTAAGCAGCTTCAAATCTTTTGGGTTCTCAGGAAAATCTAGCAAACATTTTATGGCAAGCATGTCAAACTCACGACTCACAGGCTGCATGTGGCCCACAATGAATATTTTTGCAGCCCATTCAATATATCGGTGTGAGCAGTTATTTACAATTATGAAAGGAAATAAGTCTCCTGTCAGATCCAGAATTACTGACGTCAGTTTTGAAAGTAATCACTGCGAACAAGATTTTCCCCAAAGTAGGAAAGATAGTAGCAGAGAAGAGATGCCAAGTGTTAGGAAGAAAACATTAATTTTATCATTACTCTTATTATTTTTTAATACTATACTTTTTATTATTTTTTTAATATTATACTTTTGGAAGTAAACCTACATCTCCATGAAAATGGAAGCTTTTGGGTTTTTTTGCAGCCCACATAAACTTAAACCTTGTTTATTTGGTCCGTGTTAGCCTTTGAGTTTGACATGCTTGTTTTATGGTGTTTGTTGTTGTCTCTTCTCAGGTGAAAGAAAAGTTTGTAGAAATCCCAGGGAGAGGCCTTGGGTCAAAAAGAGAATAAGGGAGGATAATAACTCCAACTTGGAAAATGACTGTAAAAATGATTGTGAACTTTATTGAGGATGTCACTGTGTCCTCACAGTTCTCAGTCTTTCAAAGTATCCATTCTGCATAGAGAGGCTCCTAAACTCAGAAGGCCCTTCCTCTTTAACAGAAGAATATATGCTCTTTGAGAAAAATTTGTATTCATATGTATATTCACTGAAGGAACATTTATTAACTATTTCCTAGGTGTCATTTCTGTGTTGGGGACACAGAAGAGCAAAATACTAATGATAGTGTCCCTGTCCTTGTGAATTTTATAGTCCAGAGGGGGAGGCAGACATTAGACAACCTTGTAGACAACCTCACAAATGAATAAATATTTAAAATTGTAATGGAGTGCCGAAACCGGTTTGGCTCAGTGGATTGAGCATCGGCCTGCGGACTGAAAGGTCCCGGGTTCGATTCCGGTCAAGGGCATGTACCTGGGTTGCGGGCACATCCCCAGTGGGGGGTGTGCAGGAGGCAGCTGATCGATGTTTCTCTCTCATCGATGTTTCTAACTCTCTATCTCTCTCCCTTCCTCTCTGTAAAAAATCAATAAAATATATTTTAAAAAATAAAAATAAATAAATAAAAAAATAAAAATAAATAAAAATAAAATTGTAATGGAGTGCTATGAAGAGAAATTTTGGGCCTCCCTGGGAACATAACCCAGCAGGAGATGAAGGTGGGATGAAGGTATAATTTAATCATATGGGTCCAGGAAGGTTCATCCAAGGAAGTGACATGTAAGTGGAGACATAAAGGTTAAGGAGGAGTCCACCAGGTGAAGATATGGGAAAAGAATAGTCTGGGAAGAGGACACTCTGAGTGGAAAAAAGGAGGAAAGGAAGGAAGGAAGGAAGGAAGGAAGGAAGAAAGGAAGGAAGGAAGGAAAGAAAGAAAGAAGAAAGAAAGAAAGAAAGAAAGAAAGAAAGAAAGAAAGAAAGAAAGAAAGAAAAGAAGGAAGGCCTGGATATCCTCAAAGAATTGAAAGAAGTGAAGTTTGGCATGGGCATAGAACATAAGATGAGGCCGGAGAATTTGGCAGGAGTCAAACTACGCAGTAACCATTTGGACTATATCAATTATTTTGTATTTGGGAGAGGAAGAATTAAAAACTAATTGAATTCGGGTGTGCTCCACTGGAGATATGGTGGTCCTTGTTACTGAGTTGCGGAGCACTGGGAAAAGAGCAAGTTTGGAGAAGAGGGGAGATAATGAGTTTGAGTCTGGATATTGTAATTTCAAATGCATGCCGTGTAGGTGATTGGCTATACTATTTTGAAGTTCAGACGTGAAATCTAGAAATACAAACTGAGAGTTGTTGGCATATACATGATTATTGAAGACATGGAAATGGTTGAGTTTATCTAGAGGAGAAAATACAGAGAGATAATGAGAAGGCCTAGGCTGACACTTAGATAATTCTAGTATTTTAAGGTTGAGTAGAGGTAAGAAGGCCAAGGAGGCAGGAGAGCCAGGAGGATGCTGGGACCAGAAGATAAAGCTAGACAATGTTTCCAGAGGTAAATGATTAACTGTATTGAATTAGGCACAGAAGTAAAGAATATGAGAACAAATAAGTGGCCATTGGCTTTAGCATTAAGGTCATTGATAACCTTAGTGAGAGCTGTGTTTGGTGAAGTAGTGGTAGCACTAATCAAATTGTACTGCATTTGGGTTTGGGAATGAATAGGAGGTGTGACAATGGAAAAAGTCAGACTAGAAATTCCTTCCAGAAGTGTGGTTCTAAAGGAGAGAAAAGAGACAAAATGGTAGTTAGAGGAGTGTGGCGGATCCAGGAAGTTTTTTTTTTTTTAAATGGGTGAAACTCATAAGTACTGATGGAAAAGCATCATGTATCAACTCTATTTTTCACGCCCTAGAAATCAGAAATTAGTCAAGATCAGTCTGTAGATAGAATGCTTGGGTCCACTGCCAACAAAAGCAAATTCCCTTGGGGTATTCTGATCAGAATCGTATTCAAATCATACTGCTCTCAGTTGCTTTTAAATAAGCGACACTTTAGTTTCTCTGATGGCCCCTAAAGAAAGAAGGCTTTTCCTGTAATGTTTATAGGCTAAGGCTCTGTTTTTCACTTGGATAATATCTTGTAACTGTCTTTAGTTTTGCTCAACATTGTCCCAAATGTGACTACTTGAGTAACCTTTCTAAAACACACATCTGATCATGTCACTATTCTGCTTAACACATTTCAACAGTTCTCTACTACCTTCAAGATAAAGTCCCAAATTCCTCAGAATGACAAGCAAGGCCCTTTCTGACCTCTCCTGAATCTATTTCTCAGGCCTGATCTACATTTACATGCATATTTGCATCCTACACTCCATTTAAGCCTGAGTATTAACAATTCATTGAACCACCAGTCAAGCTCTCCCTTAGTTTTCCTGCGTTTTCTCAAGCTGTTCCCCTTGTCTAGAATGCCTTCAGCTGAAGTACTCAACAACAAAAAAAGACCCGTTAAATAAGTAAATAAGTGAATGAATCAATGCTTTTACCTCAATTTTCTTGGCCATTTTTGAGAGAGGCTGTGTGGCTGTCCATGGTAATCAGTGGGATATTTGAGGGAGTTGGAGGACAGTCATGTGGTAGGATTTCAGGGAATCATTGAGATCCTCACTGCATTCAACCATCACTTCTGTTAGCCTATCACTGAACCTTATCCCATGAGAGTTTTATTTCCCTGAGCAAGGGCTTGATGTTACTGGAATTCTCTAAGGGAGGGAGGAGTGCTGAAAAGAAAAGAGGGGATCAGAGAGAAAATTGCAAGTAAGAGGCACCGGCAGGAAACAGCCAACATTACCTCTTTGCCCAGAACTTATGCTGTGATTGCACTGGAGCAGAAACAAGCCAGTTTGGAATATAATCAAGTGCAGGGAAATGATTAATTTAGAGCCTAAAATACTCTTTCAGCAATTTTGAATTATCCTGTTGTTGAGCTAAAAGGCAGATTAAAATCACTTATACTTCCCATCCCAGATGCCCAAGGTAGAGAACTAAGCAGAATTCAGCAGGGGGGTTGGCTATTTCCAGAGACAGATCATTTCTAGTAAAACCCTTTGGGTTTGAGAAGACAGGGTGTTGGTAGATTAGGATTCTATATCAGAGCCAAGTCAATAGGACAAATAGCTCCAGAAACTCTCAGGTTTTTCATAGTACCTGTGGATGGAAGGAGAGACCTGGCTCACAGATATATCAAATCTGGTGAGTAGGCAGTTACCTCCTCTTTTGTCCACTTTCAGGACTACCAATAAGGATACCAAACGCACCTAGCCTGCTGGGCTTTTCTGGAATGTCTAGGATTAGTGTTTCTGGGAGTCCAATATCACAAGTCAAAAGATTTCTACTCTTCTACAAGAACCTGGATTAGAACAGGAAGTGAGATGTAAGAAAACTCCATTGTACTTCCCCTCTATACTCTGCTCGCTGTTAACTACTAAACCTACCTTCCTTCCATTGGCCAATTTTGATAGTTTTTTGAGGAAAAAAAAATTGAAGAATTGGATAGAAGACAAAGCTTAGAATTCAAAAATAAAGAACAACTATTGTATGTCAACCATTTTTTCTTTTTAAAAAATAGATCTCTATTGTTGAAAGTATTACATATGCCCCCTTTCCCCCATTGCCCTCTCTCTCCCCTTCCCCTCAAGCCTTCACCATCCACCGTCTGTGTCCTTGGCTTATGCATATACACATATGTGTTTATTGGTTTATCTCTTCCCCCCCTCCACACTATCCTGCCTTCCCTCTGAGGTTTGACAGTCTGTTTGATGTTTCTATGTCTCTGGGTCTATTTTTATTCATCAGTTTATGTTGATCATTACATTTTACATATGAGTGAGATCATGTGATGCTTATTTTTCTCTGACTGGCTTATTTCGCTTAGCATAATGCTCTTTAGGTCCATCCATACTGTTGCAAATGGTAACAGTTCTTTCTTATTCACACCTGCGTAGTATTCTATTATATAAATGTACCATATCTTTTTAATCCACTCATCTGCTTATGGGCACTTAGGCCAATTCCAAATCTTGGCTATTGTAAGTTGTGCTGCTATGAACATAGGGATGCATATATTCTTTCTGATGGGTGTTTCTGAGTTCATGGAATATAGTCTTAGAATGGGGATCACTGGATCAAATGGTAATTCCTTTTTTAATTTTTTGAGGAAAATCCAAACTGCTTTCCACAGAGGCTGCACCAGTCTGCATTCCCACCAGTAGTGCATGAGAGTTCCCTTTTCTCCACATTCTTGCCAACACTTGTCATTTGTTGATTTGTTGATGTTAGCCGTTCTTATAGGTGTGAGGTTGTACCTCATTGCCATTTTGATTTGCATCTCTTGGATGATCAGTGACTTTGAGCACTTTTTCATATGCCTTTTGGCCTTCTGTATGTCCTCTTTCAAAAAGTGTCTACTTAGGTCCTTTGCCCATTTTTTGATTGGATTGTTTATCTTCCTTTTGTTAACACATTGTATGCGGGAAACGTGTTTACACGTTTTACGTATTTATACATTCTACCAGTGTAGTAGAGCGCAGGACACGTATTAATACGTTTTTTATAGACTAGCGGTAGAATGCGGGTAACGTATAAATACGTAAACTAAAGTTATCGTAATTTTACTGAACGTTGCCATTTGTGCAAAAAATTAGCAAAAATGGCCCGCGCCACCTGTTAGCGCGCGATAAAAACTACCCGCAAACAATGTGTTAAGTTGTCTGAGTTCCCTGTAGATTTTGGAGGTTAATCCTTTATTGATGTATCATTGGAAAATATTTTCTCCCATGGAGTGGGCACTCTTATTATTTTATTGAAGGTTTCTTTTGCTGTGCAGAAGCTCTTTATTTTGATGTAGTCCCATTTGTTTATTTTCTCCTTAATTTCCATTGTCCTAGGAGATGTATTCATAAACATGTTGCTATGAGAGATGACTGAGATTTTGCTGTCTATGGTTTCTTCTAAGATTTTTATGGTTTCATGTCTTACCTTTAAGTCTTTTATACATTTTGAGTTTATTTTTGTGTATGGTATAAGTTGGTGGCCTAATTTCAGTTTTTTGAATGTATCTGTCCAATTTTCCCAATACCATTTATCGAAGAGATTGTCTTGACTCCATTGTATGCTCTTACCTTCTTTGTCAAATATTACTAGTAAATGAGCATAATGACTTGGGTCGATTTCTGGGTTCTCTGTTCTGTTCCATTGGTCTATATGCCTGTTCTTGTGCCAGTACCAGGCTGTTTTGAGTACAGTGGCTTTGCAGTATAACTTGAAATCTGGTATTGTGATTCCTCCAACTTTGTTTTTCTTTTTCAAGATTGCTGCAGCTATTCAAGGTCTTTGTTGATTCCATATAAATTTTTGGAGAATTTGTTCTAGCTCTGTGCAATATGCTGTTGGTATTTTAATAGGGATTTCATTGAATCTGTAGATTGGTTTGGGTAGTATAGATATTTTAATGATGTTGATTCTACCAATCCATGAACATGTTATATTCTTCCACTTGCATGTATCTTCCTCTTTTTTCAATGTCTTGTAGTTTTTCAAATACAGGTCTTTTACCTCCTTGGTTAAGTTTATTCCTAAGTATCTCAATTTTTTTTTGTTGCAATGGTAAATGGGTTTGTTTGTTTGGTTTTCCTTCTGAGAGTTCATTATTGGTGTATAAAAATGCCATAGATTTCTGGGTATTTATTTTATATCCTGCTACATTGCCAAATTCATTTATTAAATCTAGTAGTTTTCTGATGGAGTCTTTAGGGTTTTCTATGTATAATATTATGTAATCTGTGAATAGTGATAGTTTTACTCCCTCCTTTCCAATTTGGATGCCTTTTATTTCTTCTTCTTGTCTGATCGCAATGGCTAGCACTTCTAGTACTATGTCAAACCAGAGTGGTGAAAGTGGGAATCCCTGTGTTGTTCATGTTATTATGGAAAATGATTTTAGCTTTTGTCCATTGAGTATGATGTTGGCTGTAGGTTTGTCATATAAGGCTTTTATTATGTTGAGGTATGATCCCTCTATTTCCACTTTGTTGAGAGTTTTTATCAGGAAAGGGTGTTGGATTTTGTTGAATGCTTTTTCTGCATCTATTGATATGATCATGTAGTTTTTAATCTTTCAGTTGGTTTATGTGGTGCAGCATTTATTGATTTGCAGATATTGTACCAGCCTTGAATCCCTGGAATAAATCCTACTTGGTTATGGTGTATGATCTTTCTAATGTATTGCTGGATCTGAGTTGCTAGAAATTTGTTGAGAATTTTAGCATCTATGTTCATCAGGGATATTGGCCTGTAATTCTCTTTATTTTAGTGTATATATCTGGTTTTGGGATTAGAGTAATGGTGGCCTCATAGAAAGAGCTTGGGAGTGTTCTTTCTATCTGAATTCTTTGGAATAGTTTGTGGAGGATAGGTGTTAGTTCTTCTTTGAATGTTTCGCAAAACACCTCTGTGAAGCTGTCCGGTCCAGGACTTTTGTTTTCTGGGAGTGTTTTTTATTACTGCTTCTATTTCATCAGTAGTTATTGATCTGTTCAGGTTTTCTAATTCTTGCTGATTGGGTTTTGGAAGATTGTATTTTTCTAGGAATAAGTCCATTTGGTCAAGGTTGTCCAGTTTATTGGAGTAGAGTGTTCATTGTATTTTTTTATGATCCTTTATATCTCTGTGGGGTTAGTTGTTACTTTACCTCTTTCGTTTTTAATTTTGTTTATTTGGGTCCTCCCTCTTTGTTTCTTGGTGAGTCTGGCAAGAAGTTCATCAATCTTGTTTATCCTTTCAAAGAACCAGCTCTTAGTTTTATTGATCTTTTGTATTTTTTTTGTCTCTATGTCATTTATTTCTGCTCTGAGCTTTATTATTTCCTTCCTTCTACTTACTCTGGGCTTTTCTTGTTGCTCTCTTTCTAATTCATTAAGTTGTAGGGTTTGACAACTTAATACAGTTATTATTATTATTTTTTAAATAAGCTTGTAGTGCTCTGAACTTTCCTCTCAGATTGCATTTACTGCCTGCCATAGATTTTGGGTTGTGCTTTCATTGTCATTTGTTTCCAGTGTGCTTTTTATTTCTTTGATTTTTTTGGTAACCCATTTGTTTTTTAATAGCATACCTTTTAGCTTCCATATGTTTGATTGTTTATGATTGTTTTTATTGTAGTTAATTTCTCATTTTATGCCATTGTGATCTGAGAAGATGCTTGATATGATTTCAGTCTTCCTGAATTTGTAGAGACTTAGTCTATGTCCTAAGATGTGGTCTATCTTTGAAAATGTCCCATGTGCACTTGAGAAGAATGCATATTCTGTAGCTTTGGGGTGAAATGCTCTGAAGAGGTCAGTTAGTTCCATCTGATCTAGTGAGTCATTTAGGATTTCTGTTTCCTTGTTGATTTTATGTCTAGAAGACTTATCCAGTGATGTCAGTGGGGTATTAGCATCCCCTACTATGGTTGTATTACTGTCGATCTCTGCCTTGATATCTTCCAGAAGTTTTTATTAAGTATTTGGATGCTCCTGTATTGGGTGCATATTAGTATATGTTTACCAGCGTTATATCCTCTTGTTGTATCAATCCCTTTAGTATTATGTAGTGGCCTTAATTATCTCTTGTTATGGCCTTCACTCTGAGGTCTATTTTGTCAGATATAAATATTGCTATCCCAGTTTTTTCTTTTTCATTTCCATTTGCCTGAAAAATTTTTTTTCTATCCCTTCACTTTCAGTCTGTGTGAGTCCTTTGTTCTGAGGTGTCTCTTGTAGACAGCATATATATGGGTCATGTTTTCTTATCCATTCAGCTACCCTATGTCTTTTGATAGGAGCATTTAAACCATTTACATTTAAGGTTACTATTGATAGGTACTTGTTTATTGCCATCTTTGTTCTTTATGCCTGTTATCCTTTCTATTTCTTCTAATTTACAGTAGTCCCTTTAGCATTTCTTGCATTGCTGGCTTCATGATAATAAATTCCCTTAGCCTTTTTTTTTTTGGTCTGTGGAGCTCCTGATTTCATCTTTAATTTTGAATGATAGCCTTGCTGGATAGAGTATTCTTGGGTTCAGTCCCTTGCTTTGCATCACTTTGTATACTTCATTCCATTCCCTTCCGGCCTGATGTGTTTCTGTTGAGAAATCAGTTGATAGTCTAATGGGAGATCCCTTGTAGGTAACTGTCTGTCTCTCTCTGGCAGCCTTTAAGATTCTTTCTTTATCTTTTATGTTTGCCAATTTAATCATATGTCTTGCTGAAGGTCTTCTGGGGTTCATCTTGCTTGGGAATCTCTGTGCTTTTTGGATTTGTGTGACTTTTCTTCCCCAAGTCTGGTAAGATTTCTGTCATTATTTCTTCAAACAGGTTTTCTAAGCCTTGCTCAGCTTCCTCTCCTTCTTGCATCCCAATTATGCAGATATTGTTTCATTTCTGGTTGTCCCATAGCTCCCTTAGACTCTCCTCCTGTTTTAAAATTATTTTTTCCAGTTGCTGCTGAGCTTGGGTGTTTTTTCTACTTTGTCTTCTAACTCACTGATTTAGTCCTTAGCTTCTTCTAATCTACTGTTGAAGCCTTCCATTGTGTTCTTGATTTCAGAGAGGAAGGGAGAGAGATAAAGAGATAGCAACATCAATGATGAGAGAGAATCATTGATTGGCTGCCTCCTGCATGCCCCCTACTGCGTGGGGATCGAACCTGCAACCAGGGCATGTGCCCTTGGCCGGAATTGAACCTGGAACCCTTTAGTCTGCAGGCCAACATTCTATCCACTAAGTCAAACTGGCTAGCCATGTGTTCTTTATTGCAGCTATGTCATTCTTCATTTCCTCTTGATTATTTTTCATGTTCGTGAAATTCTCATTCAGTTCCTTATACTTCTCATTGAGTTGTGTGTATTTGTCATCCAGATATTTGAGCATCCTTATAACCATTACTATGAATTCTTTCTCTGACAAATTATTTGCCTCCATTTCATTTAATTCCTTTTCTGGTAATTTCTCTTTTTCTTTCCTTTGGTGATGTTTTTGTCCCATTGTAATTGTTTCTTTTTTTTTTTAATTTATTGCTTAAAGTATTACAAAGGGTATTACATATGTGTCCATTTTATCCCCCCGCCCTAGACAGTCCCCTAGCCTCCCCTATCCCCCAATGTCTCATGTCCACTGGTTATGCTTATATGCATGCATACAAGTCCTTTAGTTGATCTCTTACCCCCCTACCTCCTGCCCCCCAACCCTCCCCGGCCTTCCTGCTGCAGTTTGACAATCTGTTTGAGGCAGCTCTGCCTCTGGATCTATTATTGTTCAAAAGTTTATAATGGTCTCTATTATCCATGAATGAGTGAGATCATGTGGTATTTTTCCTTCATTGACTGGCTTATTTCACTTAGCATAATGCTCTCCAGTTCCATCCATGACGTTGCAAATGGTAAGAGTTCCTTTTTAGAGCAGCATAGTATTCCATCGTGTAGATGTACCACAGTTTTCTGATCCATTCATCTACTGATGGGCACTTAGGCTGTTTCCAGATCTTAGCTATGGTGAATTGTGCTGCTATGAACATAGGGGTGCATATATCCTTTCTGATTGGTGTTTCTGGTTTCTTGGGATATATTCCTAGGAGTGGGATCACAGGGTCAAATGGGAGTTCCATTTTCAGTTTTTTAAGGAAACTCCATACTGTCTTCCATAGTGGCTGCACCAGTCTGCATTCCCACCAGCAGTGCACAAGTGTTCCTTTTTCTCCACATCCTCTCCAGCACTTGTCGTTTGTTGATTTGTTGATGATAGCCAGTCTGACAGGTGTGAGATGGTACCTCATTGTTGTTTTGATTTGCATCTCTCAGATGATTAGTGACTTTGAGCATGTTTTCATATGTCTCTTGGCTTTCTGAATGTCCTCTTTTGAAAGGTGTCTATTTAGGTCCTTTGCCCATGTTTTAATTGGATTGTTTATCTTCCTTTTGTTAAGTTGTATGAGTTCCCTATAAATTTTGGAGATTAGGCCCTTATCAGATATGACATTGGCAAATATGTTTTCCCACACAGTGGGTTTTCTCGTTGTTTTGTTGATGGTTTCTTTTGCTGTGCAGAAGCTTTTTATTTTGATGTAGTCCCATTTGTTCATTTTCTCTTTAGTTTCAAGTGCCCTAGGAGCTGTATCAGTGAAGAAATTGTTTCGGCATATGTCTGAGATTTTGTTGCCTTTGGATTCTTCTAGAATTTTTATGGTTTCCTGTCGTACATTTAAGCCCTTTATCCATTTTGAGTTTATTTTTGTGTATGGTGTAAGTTGGTGGTCTAGTTTCATTTTCTTGCATATATCTGTCCAATTTTCCCAACACCATTTATTGAAGAGACTATCTTGGCTCCATTGTATGTTCTTGCCTCCTTTGTCAAATATTAATTGAGCATATTGGTTCGGGCCGATTTCTGGGCTCTCTATTCTATTCCATTGATCTATATGCCTATTCTTGTGCCAGTACCAGGCAGTTTTGAGAACAGTGGCTTTGTAATACAACTTGATATCTGGTATTGAGATCCCACATACTTTGGTCTTTTTCAGGATTGCTGCAGCTATTCGGGGTCTTTTTTTATTCCAGATGAATTTTTTGGAGAGTTCGTTCTAGATCTCTGAAGTATGCCGTTGGTATTTTAATGGGAAGTGCGTTGAATTTATAGATTGCTTTGGGTAGTATGGACATTTTAATGATGTTGATTCTACCAATCCATGAACACGGTATGTTCTTCCATCTGTTTATGTCTTCCTCTATATCTTTTTTCAACGTCCTGTAGTTTTCTGAGTAGAGGTCTTTTACCTCTTTAGTTACGTTTATTCCTAGGTAGCTTAATTTTTTTGGTGCGATGGTAAACGGGATTGTGTTTAGAATCTCTCTTCCTGAAAGTTCACTATTGGTGTATAGAAATGCCTCAGATTTCTTGGGGTTAATTTTGTATCCTGCTACATTGCCAAATTCATGTATTAAGTCTAGTAGCTTTTTGATGGAGTCTCTAGGGTTTTGTATGTATAATATCATGTCGTCTGCAAATAAGGACAGTTTTACTTCCTCTTTTCCAATTTGGATGCCTTTTATTTCTTTTTCTTTCCGAAATGCAATGGCTAACACTTCCAGTACTATGTTGAACAGGAGTGGTGAGAGGGGGCATCCCTGTCTTGTTCCTGTTCCTAGGGCAAATGGTGTTAGTTTCTGTCCATTGAGTATGATGTTGGCTGTGGGCCTGTCATATATGGCTTTTATTATGTTGAGGTATGATCCTTCTACTCCCACCTTGCTGAGAGCTTTTATCAAAAATGGGTGTTGAATTTTGTCAAATGCTTTTTCTGCATCAATTGATATGACCATGTGGTTTTTTTCTTTCAATTTGTTTATGTGATGTATCACGTTTATTGATTTGCGGATATTGTACCATCCTTGCATCCCTGGGATAAATCCTACTTGGTCATGGTGTATGATCTTTCTGATGTACTGCTGGATCCGATTTGCTAAGATTTGTTGAGGATTTTGGCATCTATGTTCATGAGGGATATTGGCCTGTAATTCTCTTTCATTGTGTTGTCTTTACCTGGTTTTGGTATTAGGGTGATGCTGGCTTCATAGAATGAGCTTGGAAGGGTTCCTTCCTCTTGAATTTTTTGTAGTAGTCTGAGGAGGATAGGTTTTAGTTCTTCCTTGAATGTTTGGTAAAACTCCCCTGTGAAGCCGTCTGGTCCTGGGCTTTTGTTTGCTGGAAGCTTTTTGATGACTGCTTCAATTTCTTCCATAGTTATTGGCCTGTTGAGATTTTTAGATTCTTCCTGATTGAGTTTTGGAATGTTGTATTTTTCTAGGAATTTGTCCATTTCCTCCAGGTTGTGTAGTTTGTTGGAGTAGAGCTGTCCATAGTATTTTTTAACAATCATTTGTATTTCTGTGGGGTCTGTTGTTATTTCGCCTCTATCGTTTCTGATTTTGTTTATTTGGGTCCTCTCTCTTTGCTTCTTGGTGAGTCTGGCTAGAGGTTTGTCAATCTTGTTTATCCTTTCAAAGAACCAGCTCTTGGTTTCATCGATTTTCTGTATTGTATTTTTGGTCTCTATGTCATTTATTTCTGCTCTAATCTCTATTATCTCCTTCCTTCTGCTCACTCTGGGGTTTTCTTGTTGCTCTCTTTCTAATTCTTTGAGTTGTAGAGTTAGATGATTTACTACCATTTTTTCTTGTTTTTTGAGATAGGCCTGTAGAGCTATAAACTTCCCTCTCAGGACTGCTTTCATTGTGTCCCATAGGTTTTGGATTGTTGTGTTTTCATTGTCATTAGTTTCCAGGATGTTTTGAATTTCTTCTTTGATTTCATTGGTAACCCAATCAATATTTAATAGCATGCTATTCAGCTTCCAGGTGTTTGAGTATTTTGGGTTGTTTTTATTGTAGTTTATTTCTAATATTATGCCATCGTGGTCTGCGAAGACGCTTTTTATGATTTCAATCTTCTTGAATTTGGGGATACTTTGCTTGTGACCCAATATATGGTCTATTTTTGAATATGTCTTATGAGCATTTGAGTAGAATGTATATTCCCTGGCTTTGGGGTGAAGTGTTCTGAAGATGTCTATTAAGTTCATCTGATCTAGTGAGTCATTTAGGATTGCTGTTTCTTTGCTGATTGTTTGTCTAGAGGGCTTATCCAGTGTTGTCAGTGGTGTATTAAAGTCCCCTAGTATGATTGTATTGTTGTCGATCTCTCCTTTGATATCTTCCAGGAGTTTTTTTATGAATTTGGGTGCTCCTGCATTGGGTGCATATATGTTTACCAGGGTTATATCTTCTTGTTGTATTGATCCCTTTAGTATTATGAAGTGGCCTTCCTTATCTCTTGTTATGGCCTTCACTTTGAGGTCTATTTTGTCCGATATAAGTATTGCTACCCCAGCTTTCTTTTCCTTTCCATTTGCCTGAAAGATATTTTTCCATCCTTTCAATTTCAGTCTGTGTGAGTCGCTTATAATGAGGTGGGTTTCTCGTAGACAGCAGATGTATGGGTCATGTTTTTTTATCCATTCAGCCACTCGATGTCTATTGTTTGGAGCATTTAGTCCGTTTACGTTTAAAGTTATTATTGAAAGGTACTTGTTTGTAGGCATTTCTGTTTTTGTGTGGCTGTTTTCTTTCTGAGCTTTTTATTTCTTATTTTTATACCAGTCCCTTTAGCATTCCTTGCATTGCTGGCTTGGTGGTGATAAACTCCCTTAGCCTTTTTTTGTCTATGAAGCTTCTTATTTCCCCTTCAAGTTTGAATGATAGCCTTGCTGGATAGAGTATTCTTGGATTCAGTCCTTTGCTTTGCATCACTTTGTAAATTTCTGTCCATTCTTTTCTGGCCTGATGTGTTTCTGTTGAGAAATCATTTGACAATCTAATGGGAGATCCCTTGTATGTAACTTTCCGTCTCTCTCTTGTAGCCTGTAAGATTCTCTCTTTGTCCTGAACATTTGCCATGGTAATTATGATGTGTCTTGGTGTGGGTCTTTTCGGGTTCACCTTGTTTGGGACTCTCTGGGCTTGTGTGACTTTTTTCTTCCCCACCTCAGGGAAGTTTTCTGATATTATTTCTTCTAATAGGTTTTCTAATCCTTGTTCATCCTTCTGTTGTTCTGGTACCCCTATTATTCGTATGTTGTTTCGTTTCATGTTGTCCCAAAGCTCCCTTAGGCTCTCTTCCTGTCTTTTAATTTTTTTCTCCAATTGCAGTACATTTTGGGTGTGTTTTGCTTCCTTGTCTTCTAATTCACTAATTCGGTCCTCCGCTTCTCCTAGTCTACTGTTGATACTTTCAATGGAGTTTTTCATTGCAGCTATATCACTCTTCATTTCTTCTTGGGTCTTACTTAAGTTGTTGATTTTTTCATCTGTTTCTTCTAGCTTCTTCCATATGTTATCGATTTTTTCATCTGTTTCTTCTTGCTTCTTGCAGAGGTTTTTGATTTTTTCCTCCATCCGGTTTATGCACTCTAGGACCCTTATTCTGAATTCTTGTTCTGTCATGTTGCATGCCTCTGTATTACTTAGCTGCTTTTCTGGAGAGTCCTCCTTCTCTTTCCTTTGGGGGTTTCTTTGTCTACCCATGTTTGATCTCACTGACATACCTAGACGTTGAGTCATTCAGTGGTTGCTCCCTTGGTGGCAGTGACTCCTTGGTCTGTGGTTGCTCTTCGGGCGGTTGCGGTAGCAGCTGCTCTTCAGTTGGGAGCAGCTCCTCTGGTGGGTGCTGTTCACAGCTGTGGTGGCTCTTCTGGCTGGTGGGGCGAGGTTTCACGTACAGCTGCTGTTCCTCAGCAGATGGTGTGGTGCTCAGGAGGTTGCTGTTGCTTGGATCTGCTGCGTTGATTTAAAGGCACAAAATACAACACAACAAGGCACCACGTACCAGGCACTATACACAAATATATTCACGATATTAATAACCCCAAATAAAGGTGACCACCTGAATTAAGAGAATTAGGGGATAAGGAAGAAGGAAGAGAAAAAGATAAAAGAGAAAAAAGAAAAGAAAAGTAGGGACCAAAAAAAGGAGTGCAAAAATGAAATTGGGAAAAAGGAGGGGGGAAAATGAAAGCGAGAAAAGAAAAGAAAAGAAAAAAAGAGCGAAAAGAGAGAATGAAGTGGAAGAGGGTTAGCGACTATTTATATGAGGAGAAAACTCCTATAGAACAGCCATTAATCCCAACAAATTCCAGCAACAGCTCCCTGGAGATGAATGCAAACTAGAAACAACCAATAATATAAAAATGAAAATAGAATGGAGAACACTAATCCCAAAATAAAATAAAGAGAAAATAAAATGGCACTTTAAAAAAAATGGTAAAATGGTAGCAGTAATAATACTGGTTAAAAATAAGAAGGTAGTAATTAAAAGGGTTAAATCAGGTGATGGAAAAAAGAAGAAAAAAAAAGAAAAAAAAAGAAGAAAAGAAAAAAATAAAAAAATAAAAAAATTGGTTTCTTAGTTAAAAGGTGAAAAAAGAAAAAAAAATTGCAGTAGTGAAGGTCCTTTGGTTCTTCTATTCTTCAGTGTGGCTCGCCTTAGACCTGCCAGGTATTCAGGAGAGTGTTGAGTTTCTCTGCGATACACTGTTCCTCTGTGTTGTAAACCACAGTCCTTATTTTAAAGCAAGCCGCATTTGTTTCCCAGACTGCCTTATTTTGTGTTTAGCAAAGAGTCAGTTTGTGGGTCAGCCTCTGGGTGGCAGTGTTCTGGGGTTGGCCTCTGAGGCTATAGGGCCTCTCTGTCCAGTGGAAGTTCACTGCCCAGAGCTGGCTGCGTAATAGTTAGTTACCGGCGCTGTGTTGTTGCTGGGATTGAAAATCCCTCTATAGGCCAGACCCTGTTAACTCCCAGGGACTGATCAGGTTATTTTAATCCTTGATCTCATACAGGGTGGAATCTGGGTGTGGCTGTGCTCCTTGCCTGGGGGCTGGGGGGAGGAGTCTCACTCTCCAGAGAGAATGGCTGCCCCAGTCCTGGGCTCAGGGGTGTCTCAGCACTCAATTCGCTGCCACCTCTCCCGGCCCCCCTTCTCTCCTCAGTCTCTCCCCAGATTCCACTCCTCCACACACTCTCCCTCTCTTCAGCACAGGTGAGTGTCTGTATCTGAAATGTCCCACGAACAGGATTCAGTGAAAACAAACAAACAAACGCCGGCCGCAGAAACAGGAAAGGCTTGGTTTCTGTAAGCTTCTTCTCTTACCGGGACTACATGGTCTGGTCAGCTCTTCAGGCTGCCCCCTTTAGACTCAGTCCTCCGTGATCACAGAACCCAGCTCTCAATTCCCCCGGCGGCGCCAGGAATCCCGCGGTTCTCCTTTCCCCTGTCAGGGGCTGTGCCTGTCCCAAGGGACGCGGCTGTCTGCCACGCGGTCTCCCTCCGACTCTCTGGGCTCAGAGGTCTGGCAAACTTTCCTGCCCAAATCCCTGTTTTTTTTTTTTTTTTTACCTTTCCAGGGGAGTTCTGCTCTTCCCGGCTGCAAACCGTCTCACCAGCTGAGCAATTTCGCCAATTGGGGGTGGATGTTACTAGTTTCAGCTGCTCACTCCATTTGCTCCGGGACACGACCTGGGATGCGTCTGCCTATACCGCCGCCATCTTCCATCTCCTCCTGTAATTGTTTCTATGTCTTAGATCCAACTGCTATGCTACCCAGGTTCTTTTGGGGGTGATCCTATGTAGTTGGTGATTTGTGGGACCCAGTGGTGCTGTCTCTCAGATCTCCTGAGCTTGGTGTTCTAATGGAGCCCCCTACTTGAACTATTTGGGTTCTCCTGATATAGTTGGGTCTTGAATCTTGGTTTCTCCTTTGTGGATGAAGTCTCATCACAGATTGTCTGACAATGTGACTCACACCTGGCTTCATCGTGCAAGCTGTTGTGGATGTGCTCGTGGTTCCGGTTCTTGTGGCAAGGGTTGCCTGAAGTCTTACTGGCATGTGCTCCCTGTGAGATCCTAGAGTCCATGGCCTGGGAGGAGGGTGTCTCAGGGCCTGAGGCTGAGGTAGTGTGACTCTGGCTGGTGTGGCATGACTTTTGCTGGGGTAGTGTCACTCTGCAAATCACTGTGAGGATCCCAGAACCTGTGACAGTGGGGGTAGGTGTCCAGGAGTCTGTGAATGAGGCAGCGGGACTCTGGTCAGGGTGGCTTCACTCTGCATATCACAAGGGTGGGTGCCCAGGAGACAGTGGCTGGGGATGCAGGAATCTTGGAGTCTGTGGCTGAAACAGCATGACCTTGGCCAGAGAAGCGAGCCCTCAGCAGCTCACAGAGATGTCCAGAAGCCAGCAACCCAGGAGGGGGAAGTTGTGGGGTCTGCTACTAGAGCCATGTGATGTTGGCTGAGAGGCATGCACTTAGCAACTCACCAAGTGGCCCAAGGTCCAGAGGCCAGGTAAGTGGTAGCCACTAGTTCTACAGCTGAAGCTATGTGCCTTTGGCTGGAGAGGCACACATTCAGCAACTCACTGCAGGGCCCAGGACCAGTGGCCAAGGAAGCAGTAGTCATGGGATCTGCTGCTGGAGCAGCGCGACCTCAGTGTCCAGAAGCTGGGGTGTTCAGAAGCCAGCAACAGGGGAGGGGGAAGTCATAGGCTCTGCTGCTGGGGCCGTGTACCCTTGGTTGGAGAGGCACACACCCAGCAGTGGCTCACAGAAGGGCCCAGAAGCAGTCTGCCAGGGAGGTGGGCTCATGGGGCCTTCTGCTGGAACAGCATAACTGTGATGCCCAGAAGCTGGCAGCCAGGGAGGGCAATTTGTGGTTTCTGCTGCTAGAGCTGCATGCCTGAGGGGACCAGGAGTCGGCAGCTGGGAGGCAGATGTCCTGGGGTCTGCAGGCGAGGCAGCATGACTTTGGCCAGAGTGGCTGCAGAGTCCTGGGCAGTGTCCAAGGCCAGGTGGTGGTGAGGCTGAGTTCCTATAGAGGCTGCTCTCCCCTTCAAGGTGGCGTGGGCTCCATGCCTGAGCCCCGCAGCCCAGGAAGTGCCCACAGTGGTGGCAGGGGCTCCCTATCCAGGAGAGCCTGGTCTGCCAGCCCCCGAGTCTCTTGCAAGATCTAACTGTCCCTCACTCACATATGCACACACCAAACATGTGCACACATGCCCCTTTCACTCCCTTACTCACTCACACCCTCTCACTCACCACTGTCCCGCCAGCCGCCATCTTGATATCTCCCCTGTCAACCAGTTTTTAATCGTATTGCTTGTCTTCCTTTTTTCAAGTTGTATGAGGTCCTTATATATTTTGGATATTAACCCCTTATCAGATATATCACTGGCAAATATGTTCTCCCATATAGTGGGCTCCCTTTTCATTTTGTTTATGGTTTCTTTTTTTTTTAATTAAATCTTTATTGTTCAGATTATTACATTTGTTCCTCTTTTTTTTCCCCCCATAACTCCCCTCCTCCCAGTTCCCGCCCCACCCTCCGCCCTCACTCCCCACCCACTGTCCTCATCCATACGTGCACAATTTTTGTCCAGTCTCTTCCCGCATCTCCCACACCCCTTCCCCCCCAAGAATAGTCAGTCCATTCCCTTTCTATGTCCCTGATTCTATTATGATCACCAGATTATTTATTCACTTGATTCTTAGATTCACTTCTTGATAGATGCATATTTGTTGTTCATAATTTGTATCTTTACCTTTTTGTTCTTCTTCCTCTTCTTAAAGGATACCTTTCAGCATTTCATATAATACTGGTTTGATGGTGATGAACTCCTTTAGCTTTTCCTTATCTATGAAGCTCTTTATCTGACCTTCAGTTCTGAATGATAGCTTTGCTGGATAAAGTAATCTTGGTTGTAGGTTCTTGGTATTCATCACTTTGACTATTTCTTGCCACTCCCTCCTGGCCTGCAAAGTTTCTGTTGAGAAATCAGCTGACAGTCGTATGGGTATTCCCTTGTAGGTAACTGGGTTTCTTTCTCTTGCTGCTTTTAAGATTCTCTCTTTATCTTTTGCTCTTGCATTTTAATTATGA
The DNA here is from genome assembly GCF_014108235.1 of Myotis myotis. Taxonomy (NCBI): domain Eukaryota; kingdom Metazoa; phylum Chordata; class Mammalia; order Chiroptera; family Vespertilionidae; genus Myotis; species Myotis myotis. The sequence continues at coordinate 7,930,563 of NW_023416346.1, read as the reverse complement.
TGTGTCTTGGTGTGGTCCTCTTTGGATTCCTTTTGTTTGGGGTTCTCTGCGCTTCCTGGACCTGTAAGTCTATTTCTTTCACCAGGTGGGGGAAGTTTTCTGTCATTATTTCTTCAAATAGGTTTTCAATATCTTGGTCTCTCTCATCTTCTGGCACCCCTATAATTCTGATGTTGGTACGCTTGAAGCTGTCCCAGAGGCTCCTTACACTATCTTCATATTTTCGGATTCTTTTTTCATTTTGCTTTTCTGGGTGGGTGTTTTTTGCTTCTTTGCGTTTCGAATCTTTGACTTGATTCTTGCGCTCCTCTGGTCTGCTGTTGGGTGTCTGTATAATATTCTTTATTTCAGTCAGTGTATGCTTAATTTCTAGTTGGTTCTTTATCACAACATCGAGGGTCTCATTAGATTTCTTGAGGATCTCACTACATTTATCGGCAGTCTCACCAGTCTTTTCGAGGGCCTTACTAAGTTTATCGGCAGCTTCTAGACAGTTCTTGAGAGACCTTAAAAGTGTGGTTTTGAGCTCTATATCTTCCATTTCTGACATTTGCGTCCTGTTTCTTTGTCTCCGCATTTTTATATCTTTTCTTGGTGCACCCCCTAGTGGTCTTTGTGCGCAGTCTTGTAGTTAAGCCTTGATTGTTGTTGGTAATACCAGGGGTGATTTGACCTCCAGGCTAACTGGCTATGAGAGTCAGCTGTGTCTGCAGTGGGAGAGCTTCTCTGCTGGATCTCTAGGGCGGTGCTAATCTAGCATTTGCCTGAGGCTATCCGGCAAATGGCTCTGTGCAGGGCTTGGGCGGGGCGGGTCCCTGGGGATCTACAGGGCGGGCCGGAGCAAGCAGTTATGGCGGCTCTCAGTTCCGTCCCTAGGGGCTCTGCCTCTCAGAGTCCCAGCAACCGCTGCAAACCTCGGAGAGAAAGCTGCCTTCGAGTTCCGACCGAAGCCAGACAGTCCCGCTTCTCCCGTTTGAGTCTGGGTCCCCAGAGACTCGCCAGGATCTGGAGCTCAGAGTCTGAAACTCCCTCCCGATTGAAAACAACAACCGCGCCCTCCGCCGCCAGCCCGCTCCGCACGCGCACTCCGCACCTGAGTATTTCACTTCAGCACTGCGCCTCCTCTGAGTCTGGGTATGATATTCTCTTTCCTCCTAGTTGTAGAATTTCCACTCAGCCAGCCTTCCTGTGGTTCTGGATGATGTCCGTTCTGTCCTTTAGTTATATCTCTGAAGTGGTTGTTCGAGGCAGCAATCTCCAGCGTTAACCTATGCCGCCATCTTGGTTTCTCCTCTTTTCTTTTTCTTTATTGATTAAGATATTACATATGTGTCTTTATCCCCCCATTGCCTCCCCCACCCTCCTACTCATGCCCTCACCCCCCCCCCCCATGTCTGTGTCCATTGGTTAGGCCTATATGCATGCATACAAGTCCTTTGGTTGATCTCTCTCCTTTATCCCCGCCCTCTCCTACCTGCCCTCTGAGGTTTGACGGTCTGATTGATGCTTCTCTGTCTCTGGATCTGTTTTTGTTCATCAGTTTATGTTGTCCATTATAATCCACAAATGAGTGAGATCATGTGATATTTATCTTTCTCTGACTGACTTATTTTGCTTAACATGATGCTCTCCAGCTCCATCCATGCTGTTGCAAATGGTAGGAGATCCTTCCTTTTTACAGCAGCGTAGTATTCCATTGTGTAGATGAACCACAGTTTTTTAATCCCCTCATCTGCTGATGGGCACTTAGGCTGTTTCCAAATCTTAGCTATGATAAATTGTGCTGCTATGAACATAGGGGTGCATATATCCTTTATGATTGGTATTTTTAGTTTCTTGGGATAATTCTTTTGCTGAGCAGAAGCTTTTTATTTTGATGTAGTACCATTTGTTTATTTTCTCCTAAGTTTCCTTTGTCCTAGGAGATGTATCAGCAAACATATTGCTATGAGAGATGTCTGAGATTTTGCTTCCTATGGTTTCTTCTAAGATTTTTACGGTTTGACAACTTACATTTCAGCCTTTTATCCATTTTGAGTTTATTCTTGTGTATGGTGTAAGTTGATGGTCTAGTTTCTATTTCTATCTGTTTCTCTTCTTTTACCATCAAACTTCTGGCTTCATAATTCATAATTGTGCACTGTCATTCAACTTGTACTACTATCTCAGGTGTTTCAACAACCTCCACATAGTCTAAATCTCTGCCCTTCCTTCTCTTTCACAATCCTTTAATGTTGTTGATTTCTTACTATTGGAAACTCCCCCCCCCCCTTCCAGGCTTCCATGAACCATCACATGTCAAGTTCTCTTATTACCTCTCTGACAGCTACCCCTTTGCTTCTCAAGGCTCCATTTTTTTCCTCTGGCCCACTCAAAGCAAGTTTTTCTTATGATTCTCTTCTCAACTCTCTTTTCTTTCTGCAGACTATTTTTTGGCTACTGCATTGCCAACAAGTATCTGCTATCGTCTCTGAGTGATTTTGGTCTCTTTAGCTTATCTTAAGCCCCAGTTAGTATTTCTAATTGCCAGCTGACATCTCTCCTGGATTTCTATTGTCACCTGCTACTCTTGTCCTAACAACATTTATTTACTTTACCAAGCCAGTTCTCCTCCATGTATTCCCTTCTATTATTACCAATACCACGTCCGCTTCCAAGAAACCCAGTCATCCTTGACTCCTCTTTCTCATCTAGCCTTTATATTGGTCCCCACATCCTATTGAATCTGCCTCTCAAAAGTATCTTAAACCTGTTCCCTCTTTGCGTTCTCCTTGCCACCACTATAAATCTGGTTCTCATTACCTCTCCCCTGAATAATTACAATTACCTCTTTATACATTTCATCATTGCTACAACTCATTTAGTTAATAAATGTATTGAGTCCACTTAGTATATGCTGGGCATTGGGTATAAATCTGTGTATTCTGATCTCAAGGAATATGCAATTCAGTACGGAAGGCAGACAACTAAAAAAGGAAATATTCATATAGAGGAGAAAAATGTCAGAATAGATGTAACTGTTGGAACACAGAAAGACAGCCCCAAGCTAGTCCTGCAGGGTTAAGGAAAGCTTCACAAAGAGGTAACAGCAATATGTATAGGAGTTTATCTGGCACAGGAGGATCAATATAATATTCCAAGCAGAGGGATAACATGAGCAAAAGAATGGGAGAAAAGGAGATCACACACTTTTGGGAACTGCAAGTTATTAAAGATGACTAGAGTACAGTTAGATAGGTGGGGCAGGAGGAGAGATTGATTGGCAGGGGTCAGGCTGTGAAAAGTCTAGTATTCCTGCAGAAGAGTTTAGAGAGCTTTGGAGACTATCAAAATGTTTTAATCAAGAGAGGAATGCTATCTGATTTGTACATGAAGAAGTTTGCCCTGGCAGTAGTATGGAGGCTGAATTG